>NW_024344377.1:2576738-2813537 GCF_902729225.1 Pteropus medius
CAGCCGTGGTGACAGCCCTCACCTTCGGACTGAGCCGTAGCGCCTTCTGCAGCCCCATCTCCATCCAGGTGGCCTGCTCAGCCCTGGACTGCTGCCCTCTCCTTCCTGTCAGGCCTCCCTAAGCTTCGTGAAAGCCCTCATGGGCGCCCAAAGCCAGTTCAGCTTCAGCAAATCCCAGTAGCTTTTCGTAATCCAGGGCCTTCACCTCCCACACTGCCTGTAGCACCCAGGACTGGCCTGGGCGGAGGCCCGTGTCCCAGGCTCAGCATAGCCGAGGCACCTGAGCACACGGAGGCTCCTAGGCACAGCTGTCACCTTGGATGGGTAGATTTGACCTTCTGTCTAAGGGGCCTTTGACAGCCTCCCAGGGCTGGGACAGGGGTGGGTGGCTACTCAATTGCCCTGCCAACTGTAGTCCATCCTAGAGACTCCCTAAGGCCCCACGAGCCCCCAGTCGCCTCCTAGACCCTCAATCTATTTTCTCTTGAAAAGAGCTGAGAATCCTGCAAGAATCAGCTACAGTCCCACATTCTGCTTCCATAGCTGATGGGAGCCTGGTCTGATAAGGCCATGCCAGCACGGGCACTGAGCAGGGTCCCCAGACGGCGTAGGGCCTTGGCTGGCACTATGTAGGAGGAGAGGAGCCTGGTGGTCATCACTGAGCACTAGGTCTTCCAGGAGCAGGAGGTCTCTGCTTTGCTGCCCCTGAGGCAGTCCTGTAGGAGACCCAGGCAGGAAGGGATGGGACTTACTCTGTCCCCTAGGGCCCAGCCTTGTCTATAAGGCCTATAGGGGAAGAGTCCCCGAGGCTGGGATGTATCTATCTGGGTCCAACATCCTGTCCTTTCAGAGTTCACCTTGAGCATCTGCAACCATGAGCCGCACAGGTGTGTGCGGGCCTCTCTCCTTGGGTCTGTTCTTCCGTGGGTGACAGCACAGCTGGAGGTGTGGATGGTAGGGACGGTGGTGCTGACAGAACCTGGACACATGGGGCCATGGGTACACACACTTGTGCACTCACATATGTATGCGAGGCCCCTCGGGCCCAGCGCAGAGCTGGTGGTGCGCGTCACGGGGGCGGGGGGCCTGGTTCTCTGCATTCTGGCCTCTCACAGGCGACTCCGGAGATTTCTCCATCCGAACCCGGCCTTTCGGATGACGAGCGATACACATTTACAAGGTAGAAAAATAACCCATGTTTTATCCGACAGCGTGTTATTTTGAGTGATAACTTTTTAGGAAGACACACAGTATGGGGGCCCTTGTCCTGGGCCTCCACAACATGAGGAAGCTGGGAGGCGGGTGGAGGAAGTTACTGGACTGAGGAATCCTCCTCATGGTGGGGTTGGGGAGTGACCCCCAGCCCAGAGACTGGGAATTCCCAGTGCTGGCCGCACCCTTTTACTCGTCTCCACCCCGCGTCAACCTCCCCACGGTAATTCTCCGGGTGTGGCTGGGAAGACCAGCCTGAGTCTGGAGGGGGCTTATGTAATATGTAGATTCCAGGCCTCCCCAGAACGGATGATGAACAGGGTCTGGGGTGGGGCTGGGGGACTGTCTTTTGTCCTCCTTGCCCCATCAGTTGATTCCGAGTCCCTTGGAAGTGTGAGGACCGCATTCGGGGGCGGGGGCTTCACGGTGACAGACCGCAGGTGGAAAGCGGGCAGGGTCTGTATGAAGATGCGCTGGAGAGGTGCGGACTGGGAATTACCTGCTGTCTCTGAGTAGATGTTTGGGGCCCCTGGGGTCAAATGCTTGTAGGAAACTCCCTTTCCAGCTGCAGGGGTGGCGAGGGGGCGTGGTTACGCTCAACGCTGGGACCCATTTCAGAAACCCCATATGCCCTTCCATCCCTCTGTCCCCGGGCCTGCGGGAGAAAGCCTGACTCTCTTCTAGGAGGAATGCAAAGCTTCCAGTGGAAGGGAGTGACTAAACCTGAGCCTGCCACGAACATGTGACCTGGGCCGTGTCCTCCCTCTCCAGGCCTGTCTCCCTCCCTGTGTGCTCAAGGGCTCAAGGCCATTTAGAAGTATGTGACTCGAACGAATAAACTTCCACGTAAGACATCAGTTCATTTCTAGTAACGAAAGAGAGCGCAACTGGATTAGGAAATTTCTTATTCCTTTGGCGCATGGCTTTCGGGGGGCCGAGCTGCCCAGCAGATAGATGTTCACGCGAAGACATCAGGGAAGGGAGAGTTGAGCTGAGGCCTGAGCGGCCGGACTAGACTCCATCTCCCGATCTCTGCTGCCCTCTGCTGCCCGGCGCGGGCTGGACACGCCGATGCCGAGTTGGCGGCGGGCATCGCCGGCCTCCTCCGAAGGGGTTCTCTCTGCACCCGCAGGAAACCCGGGGCGCAGAAAGCGCAGTGGTTTCCTCCAGGCCACACAGCAAATCAGCAGGGCTGCCGCCTGCCCATCAGCCGGGCAGAGGCCTCTAGTTCAAGGTCCCTCCAAGGGCGGTGCCGCGACCAGCGGCTTCGGCGGCATCACCTGGGCACTGGTTGGAAAGGCGGCTCCCCGGCGCCGGCCAGACCTCGCGGATCCGAACCCTGTGGGCGGGGCTAACCCCCCAGGTAGGCCTGACGCTCTCTCCAGGCAGGAAGTGCGGAGGAGGAACGGACTCTCTTATATCGTGCATCTTTGAAATTAAAATGTGAAAAAATGCAGAAGTGGGACTACTTTGTTTTTGTCTCCTATGTGGGACGGTCCGTCCTGTGAGAACGTTGATTGCCCAGCGCACAGATGGGCTCGGTTGGAGCTTTTGCAGAGAACAGACAGATGGGGAGTCTGCTCGGACCTGGGAGCTGCGTGTGCCACCCCAGGAAATGACAGAGCCTCGCTGGACTTCTGCATTTCTGCGAGACACATCTCAGGGCAGACATCATCCTGGCCGGGACTCGGATTTTCTGAGTGCTGCTTTGAGTTCATTCATTCACGCATTCGCCCATTCACTCATTTGTCAACTGTTTACTGAGCACCGACTATATATTCTACAGACCGTGGGATCTGTCGGGCATTTGGTTCCCACCCTTTTTGCGGTCCAGTGGGTCAGACAGACAGACAGTGGACCGGAAATTGCACATAAAGCGAATGAGCTGAAATTAATTAGTCACAACTGTGATAAGGGCTTCGAAGAAGACATTCTGGGTGCTCTGACAAGCAGGAGGGCACAGAGTAGGTGGAGGGAGATTTATAAAACAGTGTGATGACACCTCCCATGAAGGAGGTGGTCATCCATGCTCCGGGAAAGAGAAGGCCGCCTCGAACTCCATCTTCCCAGGTGGGCTGCAGGCAGAGCCCAGAGAAAAGACATCAGAGGTTGCGGACTGGCAGCTGAGTCTTCTTACCTTAGAGAGAAACACGAGTGTTACTATTTTATTATGGGACCATTTTTATTGCTAAAATTTAGAAAATGTAGGTAATACAGATAAGGTGAATCCCACCATGTTGACATAATAACTGATGGGAGTTTGTTGTAGAGTCTTGCATTTTTTATGTCAATACATGTGATTGTATTATGTATATTATAATATTAATTAACCATCACACCATATAGTGCTTGGTAATTGGCTTTTTAAGTGAACACTGCAGGGTGGGCCCTGCTTTCTTTCTGATCTTCTGCTCGCTTGTGAATTCCACTCTGCTAGCACCTGGCTGTGTCAGGTACATCCAATGCTCATCTCATTCTGACACCTGTCAGGTTGTCCCCTTGCCGCCAAGTGCACCCTGAACTGGAAAGGATTTTTCTTGTTAAAAATATGGTCACTTTAAGAAGACAGTGGCAGTTCTGGGGCTTACTGTGTGAAAACTCACTACACGCTTAATAGAGATAATGATGCCCCGAGGGGCAGGAGAATGGAACGTCGGGATCTGGGAGCTCCGGGTAGGAAAATGGGCGAGCAGGAGGGACTCTGCAGAGGGCAGAGACTGAGGGAGGAGGGGCAGGGACCCACGAGGGTCTTGTCATCACACTCCCTCCGTCCGTCCTCTGGTTAAAACATGTCCTGTGAATGTCCTGGACCCCAACTCATCAGAAGAAGCAGGTACATGGGGACCGGGAGGTGCCTGGCACTGTCATCAGATGCTGTGGTGGGTGACGCCCGTCCTGCCTCCCCAGGGTTGGCAGCCCAGTGGAGGAGGCAGGCTGACGAATGTCACACTCCCAGTGTGCGGGGCTCAGAGCTGGGGCATCTGATCTGGGGGGTGGTGGTGGGGGAGATAGGGCTCAGTCCCAAGGACAAGTAGATGCTCTCCAGGCATGTGATGCAAGAAAGGGTTCCAGACAACAAGAACAAAGCCATGACGGTGTCACATGTTCAGAAACCACAGTGTTTCAGGCTGCGGGCATCACGCAAATAGCAGATGCTGAGCCAGGCGGTGGCCTGGGGCTGGCCTGTGGAGGACCACATCTGCCACTCCAAAGTGAGCTCCAGCCTGGGGGAAGAGTCCGGGGAGGGTTCTGGGCTGGGACGCGGTATAGTTACACTGATTTATGAGGAAAACTGGAGGGGCGGAATGGTTTTATTTTTAACTTGGAAAAGAAAGCCCTGGCAGGAGAAAAGGGAAGAGGAGACATCGTCATTGCTGAAGATTCAAACAGAACAATCAGCCAGGAGCGGGCAGAACACAGAACCCGTGAGCAAAACAGTTTGTGAATCCTGACTGTTACAACCTTTGCTTGAAGAAGCACAACTCGTAGCTGGCATATTAAAGGCCCTGAGAAGGTCTGCAGTAAAAAAAAAATATATATATATATATTTATATATATATTTTTTAATATATATATTTATATATATTTTTTATATATAAATATTTATATTTATATATAAATATATATATATTTCAATTATATTAGTTTTGGAGTTCCCGAACTCATTTGACTATAATGCATTAAAAAACTCTCACTGATATTTTATAGGACATTACAGTTGCAAGGAACACAGATTGGGATGTATTGGCAAAAAGGATTCTTGGCTCCAGAAGGTTGGAAAACTAAAAACACAGAGAATCTCTGACTGTGGGTTCTTCCCCAAGCCACAGTGGTGGGTCCGGATGGCCCTGATTCCCAAACAGGACTTCGTGGGCTGTGGGTTTAGCATGTCTCCCATCAGCAGCGGGAGGCAGAAAGAAATGCTGGCCAAGGCTGGCGAAAATGGGGTGATGGAAACAGAAGGCAGAGAGCCTAGTGATGTCAATCTGGTTAAAAAGAAATTTCTACGTCCAGAGGTACAACTGAAAGCTTCTTAGAAAGTGGGCCCTTCCCAGAGAAAGCATATTCTGAGTAAAACAAATGTAAGCTAAGGGTAGGGACGGTAGAGTCAGAATTCTTACTGCTTTGGGTGAAAAAGAATGTGTCAGCCTCACACCGTGCTGGCCGTGAGGGATTCTGGTCCTCGTTTTTGGTCATTAGAGGTGTATTCATTCCTTAGGGTTGTTGTAACAAATGACCACACACTTGGTGGCCTACAACAGTAGAAATTTATTCTCAGCCCTAGAGGCAAGATGTTGGCAATCAAAGTATTGGTCATCCTCTCTCCGAAGGCTGTAGAGAGAACCCTTCCTTACCTCCTCCCAGCTTCTGTCAGCTTCCGGCAGTCCTGGGCGTTGCTCGTCTTGTAGCTGCATCACTCAGATCTCTGCCTCTGTCTTCACATGGCTGTCTTCTCTCTGTGTCCTCTTTCTTCTTATGAAAACGCCAGTCATCAGATCGATGATTTCATCTCAAGGTTTTTACTAATCACGTCTATAAAAAACTTATATCTGAAGTAAGGGTCCAGATGGACATGAACTGTGGCGGGCGGGGCGGGGGGGACACCGTCGACCCCCTACACGAGACTTCAATTCCACCTGCAGTTTCCGGCAGGCATTCCAGTGTCCTCACCCTTGGCACAGGCTGGCGTGCGTGCCCTGATTCAGGCTGTGGGAGGCTTCTCTCTTCTGGGACTAGTTGGGTTCAATCATGGCCTGTCTGAAGGTCCAGGAGCTCAGGGGCCAGGCTGCCCATGTACCCCTGAGATTCACTATTACTTTGTGAAAAGCCCCAAGCCTCTCACCTCAAACACAGCGCTCCCACTCACATTCCTACTATATTATTAAAATCGAGTCACCACTACTGCTTACAGTTTAAGGCCTACAGACCCTCACTTAGGAGCCAGTGCAATCGATATGGGCCATCATTTGCAAAAAAAAAAATTCTTAATCTTTTCAATAAACCTAGTTAAGTCCTTTTCTTTCCTCCTTTCTTTAGAGAAGGACCCTCTCCCTCAAACTTAGATCATTACCTTGAAACTGGTGACTCAGGTCCTCTGGATAAGGATCATTGAAGCTCAGCATTCTCCTTGCCCCATTATCAGGCGGGAATGGCTTTAGGCCAAAACAGAGCCCTTAGTGTCCGAGAAGGGAGGGGACCTTTAACCTGTTTCTTTTTTTCTCTTTTTTTCCTTTTACTAAATATATTAACCAAGCCCGTTTTCTTTTACCTGCTTGATGGCAAAATTAATGATAGAAACATAACTAGATACATGATTCAAGTAACAAATTTATATCGTTTTCCTTGCTTAGGGACAGAGAAGACATTTCGGCGGGATACCCAAGACCCCGTCCCGACTAAGGCAGAGAGGGAAAGAACTCCACGAGACCCCAATAGACAGAAATAATGACCCTCCTCAGCAGGAAGCAGATACAGAAGAGACTTCCGCCCCTCAACATCCATACTAATAAAAAGGGGTTCATGGCTCTTAGAAAAGGGTTAGGCAGGAAAGTTAGATCGGGGGTTTCAGGTCCCCTTGCAAAGATGCTGAGGTCATCCTATTGTAGAAAGGGTCTGCCCTAGTCTGCCTACAATTAAGCAAGCCAGAAGGCATTTGGGGGCTAAAAGTAACTCATATAAGGAAACAGGTAGAAAATTGGGTACTAGTTTTAGACAGTCACTCACATTTGTGCAATGAAGACCCCCAATGACCTTCAACTCACTTGAGCCTCGTTACCATCATTATAATATGCATATGCCCAGAAGTTCATTAATATCATCATAACAGATTGAATTCTGGGAACGAACATGCGCAGAAGGCAAACGATGAGTCACTGGGTCTTGTCCATCTTAGTTGTCAATCAAGAAAGCCTACTCCTCCAAGAAAAGTGACCGCCCACAGCAAATAGAGATTAAAAACCCCAAAGACTGTTTCTGGGCCCTTGAGCCCTTGAGCCTTTGAGCCACACCTCTCTGGAAGTGTCCTTTTAATAAAGCTGTCCTTTTCTGTTGCATTTTGGTGCCTTGCTCAATTCTTCGAGACATCAAGAGCCTGGACAACGCGCCGACGGGGGAGCCCCGCTCTCTGGTAGCATGATGATCAAAGGGAGAAAGTGGCATTTGCTCGGCTGGCCCAGACTCACACAGGGAGGTTCGCATCCACCACCGGTTCTGCAAGGGCAGAAGCGAGCAGCTCTCTCCCTGTGTCTTCGGATCGGAGCTGCGTCTTCACTCACAGGTTGGCCTTCGCCCCTTCCTGGGACCTGGGCGGCCAACTCAGGCTGCTTTGTGTTGGTCGGGACTCGCTTCTCCATTTAATGTTTCAATGGTCTTGAGTGGCTTCCGCAAGGTCTAATTCACAGCTACGAGGCCATCTGCCAAGTTGCTGAGATTGGGGAGGGGGCAAGGAGGAGGGTAGGGATGGGCCTGGGGGCAAATGCAAGTCAAGGGGCCAACTTCTCTGGAGGCTTCTCTACGCTCTGCTCTCTCGCCTCAGCACGCCCCCCCCACCCCCCCACCACACACACGAGCACAGGCAGTGCCCCCACCACCAGCGAAACCGCCGGTGAAATCGCAGCCGTCGAGTTTTAGTCATCGTTCATGACGCTTGGGCTTCCAGGGTGTCGGAGGTTTATTCGTTTGATATTTAATCGCGCCAGGACTTCTGAGCAGACCAGACAGCAGACGCTTGCTCTGAACAGCAGCAGCACTGAGACCAGGATTCCGATGACGGGAACGGCCCCACCTGTCCTCTGCTGGCCTCGTAATTGAAAACAGAACCACCTTGGAGGTAGCAGGAAAAGGAAGACGTCTCGAAGGCCTTGACCGAGGGATGGAGCGGCCGCTGTAGACCAGCGTTTTGATTTTAAGCCTATAGGGACCCTTGCAATTTCCCCAAAGCATCTGCTATTCTTATTTTTCAAAAGAAAAGTAAGGACAGAAAATAAAGCAGTGGCATTCTTCAAGTATTTGTGCAAAAGGGGAGCGGCCCAAATCAAAGTAGTAAAACCTCCTCCAGCTCGGCAAATAAATCTACATGAAGCGTTCGAACGCCCTGAAAATGTTTAAAAAATGTTTTGAAACCTGCCACCCCACCCCCACCCTCCGCCCCCGCAGGGCCTCCCTGCCCCTTCACGCTCTCTGAAGTCCTCTTCCATGTCCCAGTGCCTATCTGCTGCCTTTTCCACTGTCCCAACTCCAATCCACCACACCAGCCTGGCTGTCCTGGTCTCCTCTGTGTCCCAAGTGCCGATCACAGGCATGTAGAGTCCCTGGAAGAAGGTGGCAGCTCAATAAATTCTTGGACCTTGGCGGTGGGGATGGGGAGGCAACAAAGGTGATCTGAGTCTCAGGGGAGACTTGCTGCGTATGAGGGAGATTTTCAGGGGTGGCTGGAAGCAGACTGAGCATGTTTCTAGAGATGCCTCAAGGAGGGACAAGGCGACGCTCCTGGCTCCAGATCTAGTTCTGCTCAAAACAAGTCTTCTACAATGACAGAGTAGGTGACTTAGAGCAGTGTGAGGAGTTGACCTTCTCACTTTCTGCCCTCCGTCCCCCGTTCTAACCCCAGCTCCTGCTGGTCTGTGCCATGCGACCAGGACCGTCATGAATAAAGGCTGCCGATCTCATCCATCTTCCAACGAGCACTGAGGGCGACAGATCGTACACACCCCTGAAACGACTAAGGACTGGAGCATCCCCTAGGTCGACAAGCCCTTGCATCTGACATCTGTCATCTCTCAACCCCCTGGGAGGTATACAATGTTGTCACCATTTTCAAATGACGCTCAGGTGACAACCTGCCCAAGGTCAGGCCGCTGGACTGCAGGGACCGGTCACACGTGCCACTCTTTCCCTTTGTCCTACATCTCGGGCACTGGCATTCAGAACCACGGCTGAGGAGGTTCAAAGAGGCAAAGAGCGAAACCCCAGCTCAGCAGAGTTGTTCCGTCGGCCAGGCTGGGGCTCCAGCCCACCCCTGAACTGTGCAAACGGCGTTTCCAAAAGCATGAGCTCAGGTCAGATCCTTAACATCCCTTGAATTAACTGGCGCTGGTCTTGCTAGAATACTGTCCTCTAGGACAGCTTTCTAGCTGATTAAAAGGACAAGGTATATTTTCCTTGGGCTACTCTTGGCAAAGATTAGCAACTTAGGCAAAAGACCTGTTGTTCAATTAAATTCCCAATTAATATGCATTCTAGAAAACCACTGAGTAAACTTAATCTGTTTACTAAAGTTTATTGTCGGACAGGTCGTTTTTCAGCAAACAGAGTCATTTCTCCCCCAAAATCAGCCTTAAAAAATCTTTTGTTTCTTAGGCCCTCGTCCTTCCCTCCTCCCTTCCACAATGCACGTACCTGTGCAAAGGCGAAACATCCCGGCAATACGTAGCTGGGAGAGGATTTTTTTCAGATCAGGGTCTATTCTGGTGAGAATTCCAGATCGAGTGCACTCATGGGAGACATGAGGCTGTGGGTGCTGCCTTGATATCTGTTTTAAAAGAACGCAAGTCCTGCCACCGCCTTCGAAAGCATGCCACAGCCGGCAGAACGACTAAAGCAAGCGAACAGTGAGCGGCGAGAAACGGCTCTGCTGAGACCAGCCAGGTCTGACGCAGCACTGGGCCTTCCCCCTGCAGGAGCCCCCGCCCAGGCGATCGGGGCTGGCACGGGGAGCGCCCGCTGTCCTGAGGTCACTGTCACTCTCCTTCCCAATTCCGGCTGCTGGTCACACCCTGGGCAGCCCCCTTTGCTAACACGTCCATGACACGATGCTCTTACAGATCCTCCATGGAAAGACGAGCCGAGTTCACAAGGCAGTGAGAGTGACGTGTACTTGTCGGCTCCTGCCTGCCCCTGCTCACCCCTGCTCACCCCTGCTCGCCCCTGCTCGCCCCTGCTCGCCCCTGCTCGCCGGAGGAGGGGAGGCGGCAGTTTCAGCTTTGAGCCCACAAGGTCACTAGGGAGAGGGAGGTGCCAGTTGTTTGGGACAGACTTCCACCAGCATCTTGACACTGATTCAGTCTTCATCTTGTCCTGAAGAGTAATGGCTGCCTTTCTAACCAGCTGGACTGGGACGAGTCCAGGCTCTTCCCCGTCTGCTCGGCAGGTCCCCACCGAGCGGCTGTGCCTGGTCCTCTCCCTCTCCCAGTCAGACGCCTCACGAACTAGCTGTTGGCCTCAGTTCATATTTAATTTTCAAAATGTCCTGCTCTGAAACAAAAATTTCCTTTTTCTCTCTGCTAAGGCCAGCACGCTTTTTTCCTACAGCTAGTTGGTGGCTGAATAAATAAAATATATCTGGACGATCATTTAAATAATATACAACATAAGGAGAGCTGTGTTCGCCCGTGGGCTTCAGACGTTTAGGCCAAGAAAGGGCAGGTGAACTGAGCCAGTTACAGGACCCAGGGTGTCTTCTAAGACACTCAGCCAAAACACTAGCCTGGGAACCAGCATTCCTGGGACAGCCCCTCCTCTCCATGGACCTGAGTTCATCTGAGGAGGTAGAGGCTGTGATTCTACTTGTGAGGGGAGGAGGGAGGTGAGAATATGCGCCGCCCTGGACACCCGGGAGGGAAGACGGGGATGCCACTCCTATGCCTCACCTTCAGCCGCACAGAGCCCTGCTCCCATGGGACACAGAGGCAAGCCTGCCCAGCGTGCAGGTGTGCGGTCCTGCCCCGTGCCGCACCCCAGAGATCCCCACAGCCCAGTTCCTCTGGTTTCAGCGAGCAGCCTGGACATGGGAAGGTGGGCGGCAGAACTGAGTCCAGCACAGCGCCTGGCGTCACGCACAGCAACAGAGCACACACGGCCCGGCTGGAATTTCCTCTTTATTTATCATTTCTGTAAATTATGAACATTTAAGTTCTCAGCATTCATTTATAATAGTCACAGCTCACATTAAGAACACAAAGACAGAAAATAAAGCACAAAGATTTCAAGAAGGAGGTTTCTGTAATGCTTCACAGAGGAGTTAAAATTCAAAATATCAAAGACCCCACATACTGAAACAAAACATAAAGCTTAAAATTTCCCTATGAGCCTGAAATTACAAAGTTTAACAACTGCTTCAACGAGGGAATGAACAGTTCTGTGTTGTCAAGGAACACTTTGGTCAGTCATCTTCACTGTTTAAATACTTCTGCTGTTTGCATCCTGGACGTGGTACATACACACAGGCACAGCATATATCTGACAATAGGTCTAAAACTTTTCACTAGATTTTCAAACACCTTTAGTCAATGAGAAAAGAAATTCAGTCACTTGAATTTTAAGTTTAAAAAAATGAAAAGGATTTCCAGGGATTCTTAAAGCTCTCTCTCCAAAAGTATAAAATGTCACACACACTCAAAATCTGAAGCATTTGCTGTGCGCACGGGGCCTCAGCAATGTGGTGAAATAGCTCACATGGACCCTGGAAGGGACGGTGTCCCCAGTAGGCTGGGCTGTGACCCTGAGCACAGCCAGACCAATACCCCACCCTGCCCGCCTGCGAGGTCAGGTTCCCCAACATGACATGTAAACCTGTCACTTTTCAACTCGCTCCTGCTTCGGGGATTCCAGCTCATTCAGTAAATCTCTGCCAGCTGCTCCGGCTTTTGAAGCGAAAAGAAGTGCTCCCTGTTTAAAACCGAGGTTCTTCAAGCTTCGGGCGTAATCCGCATATATCGCAGAGATGAGCTTCCGTAAACCACGGTTAAGGAAGGGCAGTGAGGGCAGCGAGGGCAGCGAGGGAAGGGGACACTCCACTCAGGCTCCCGCTGGCGGGCCAGGCCCAGTGCTGCCAGAGGCTCAGGAGACACTGAGTGTGTCCCCAGGGGCAGCACAGGGCGAGGGCGGGAACCACTTCCTGGGGAGAGCCGTGCCTGGCTGGGGGAGGCCATGTCTCAACCTGTAACGTCACTCAAATCAGTGGTGCCAGCTGAGCCCAAAGCTTCTCCTTCTCCCAGAAGAGCCAACTAATGCCCTCCCAGATTCTCCCACGACCTAAACACAACTAAAAACTGGGAAAAAGAAAGATGGCAGGAGAGAAACCCAAGCGCACGCCCCCGTGCCATTTCAGAGTCCAAGAGGCTGGCAGTTTGGTGGGGAGGGGCAGATACAGCTTCAGTGAGAGGTTCTGTTTACCAGCCTGGCCCAGGAGGGGGCTCCAGACATCTGGGTGCGGGGTTTGACAGGGCCCTGTTCCACTGTGTCCTGATATTCGAAATGGCTCCTTCGAACTAGAGCCAACTCTACTAGTGCCTAGATAGGAGCTTGAATTTAATTTTATATAAAAAATATACAGAAAACTCAAGCATCTGACATGTAGAAATGAAACCACAATGTAATAAGTCACTAAAAGGTGCAGTCAGAACAAGCAGGGCTCTGCAAACGCAAGGGACGGCAGTCCTGTTCTTAAGCCCGTTCTTCTCAAAGAAAAACCATGTGACTCAACTGACATCCCGAAGAAATAAAGCATTCTGGTTATGGGTGGACCACAGTGACTTGCCTACAGGACACATCTCTGAAGTGTTGTCTCTCGTTCCACATTAGATTGTCACTATGGATAAGAGCGAGCCTTTCTTTTATTATTCCTGTATATTTTTTCCAGATAAATTCATAAACTTTTATTCCGTGGAGTGCAATGCTCTGAAATAGTACTATTTTAAAGGAGCAGGCTCCTATATCTTTTCTATATTATTTCCTTTATCTGTTCAAACAAAATATTACGAAATGTGACATCCCTCCTTCTACAGCCCTTCCTGCCTCCGCGTCCCCCTCAGAGCTGAAGCCGGCGACGCAACAACCTCCCTTCCCATCCTTGCCCTCTCATTTTGCCTCCTTCTTGGCATTGGAGAATCAGCCTATGGCTCTTTCTAGATATGATACAGTTCCCACCCAGGTCGCATGACTAAGAGGAATTCTCAAACCCACTCAGGTCATTTGCTTCCCCCTCAGCATGAATGTCTGGCAAAGGATATCTGTGTCTTCATTGACTTCAAACGCACCATACTTGAGACAAGCTTCCACAAACAAGGCAGCTCGATCGAAGTATCTCATGCTGTTCAACAGGACAAAGTAAGAGTCAGGCTTTGTGATTTATGGCATCTGGGGGCAGAACCAGCCACGGGCTTATTCTATGTAGAGACTGTGCCGTAAGTTACACGGGCACCTTCTCAGTCCTGGCTGAGAAGGGAGGGGCGTGCTCTCGGGCCCCTAACCCCAAGCTCTGTTTCATTAATATTGAAAAATGTGAGAGCTGAGAACAGAAAACTATAGACAGCACAAGTACCCATGTGCCCACTGTCCGGATTTAACGAGTAACATTCTGCCATACTTGCCTCAATCTCCCTCCGTTAGTTTTAAATAACTGAGATGCCTCACGGTAGGTTACGGGAAGCTCTTCGAGGTGTTCAGAGACGACTTCTCCAACCTGCCACACTTGGTCGCCCTTCCCACTGCTCGCTGGCCCTCATCTCAGTCACTCTACTCAAAGCTGAACTGTTTCCAGTGCTCTAAAGACTTCTGTTGCATTCTTTTTAAATAGGTGCCTGTGCGTTTGACCAGTACATGGGCAGGGGAATATCAAAGCCCCTAGAGCAAATAAGGAGGTAATAAACACGGACTATTCCATTCCCTTTAGGTTTTTAAGTAAACCCAGGATGTACACATCTCCTCGCTCCAGGCACTGGGCACCAGCACCCATGGCGGCGCCTCAGGCGAACGCGGTGAGGCTGACCACAGGCCGCCCTGACCAGCCGCGGCGCCCCGGGCGCACCTGTGGAGTGTCTCGGCCACGCCGGAGAAGCAGCCCAGGCTCAGGAGCACCAGGAGGGCCTTCGACTTCTGGTTGACGTGTGGGGAGCAAAGGTGGTCCACCCAGCGCTTCAAAACGTCGGCACACTCTTCAGAATTGAGACGGACCTGAGAAAGACCTCACATTAAAAACAAAGATATTCTGCACCACGCATAAAAGAGAAGAAGAGGAATTCAATCAACGTGCGATCTGTGCGCATAGAACAAATGCTGGGCTTTGCTTAATGAGCACACTGCCCCGATGCTGCCCCGAGCCGGCGGGGCCTGGGGGCCTGGCGACACCTCTGGGCTGTCGTCTGGGCTCACATCCCAGCAGGGAGAGGAGGCAGCTGCTTTCACTTAATTGCTACCAATGCAAACTTTATCTTTCAATAAGAAGAAATGTAATTTATACTCATAAAGAATAGGATGACAGTTATTAAGAAAATATTTGCAAAGCAGTTTGCAGCCAAAAAAATGCTTCTAAATTGTAAGCGAAAAATTCCAGACTGAAAAATCCATCTGCAATGCTCAAGGCACCTACCGAAAGCACCTACCTTTGCAAGCCACGCTGCCCGGTTCCACTCGCCATACGTCTGCAGGTAGCGGCAGGCATCTGCGGCTTTGTCTATCAGGCAGAGCAACTGAACACCCTCTAGAAAACAAACAGCAACCCCCTCAAGTGACACTGCAGCTCTGTGATGAGTCACTAAAGGTAAAATCACCATTTGACTTCATCTAGCCTGTGCGTTTTATACCTGCTGGAGACACTCCTGACTTAAATTTTAAAATAACACGTTAAGGTAGAATTCTACGACGTCACCAGTCAAGTAACCAGAGGGGAAGCACGATAATACACAGTCCAGAAAATACACAGGGAGAGCATGTCTCACTCACTGGTTTTCTTCGTTTCAGTTTGCCCAGGTTTGTCCAAGTTATGCCTACTGTCTTGGCAAATAGTAACAGCGCCCCCTTTCACTCTAAAAAGTGTCCTGGTTGAGATGATTAAATTACATGGTTATCTTCTAAAGAATTAGCAATAATCTTTATCTTTCTCCAGTATATATAAAAAAGGAAGAAATATCCCTAATAATCAAATCCTTTGCTGGGAACAGGCCTGATTTTCCAGAGTACTGACAAATATACCCATAACCATGCCTTACCTGCCAACTTGCCATTGGCAATCATGTTAGTTGCCACCAACTTAATGGTGCTCTGGGAGGGGCCTGACGAGGTGACAGTTGTGACCAAACAGGCTTTCAGCGAATCACAATAATAATGCTGGTTATCTGCGCTTGTTTCCAATAGCAACTGCACAGCTCTGTCTGTCTAATAAAAAAACAGTTCTTCTAATTATGAGATCGTTTTCTTCCAACATAACCTTTTTACTTCGTAATTTCCAACCCTGAAGTTTATAGCTAAAAGCAGACTCATTTTCAAAAACTGCTCATGAACACTTTGTTTACATATACAAAACCTGAACAAAAGTACTTCATTGCTTCCTTTGGATAAACGTAAAAACCAGTCTGGTTTATATAGGTGCTCCAGTAACTGCTTATGTTAGCTCTGCACCAGTCAATTTGGAGACACAAAAACAAAACAAAACAAAACAAAACAAAACAGTTAGGCCTCATTTGGCATTAAAGAAGCCAAAATTACAAGCTGGTTAACCGTATTTCACTTTCTTACAAGATTTGCTGGTCTTATTTTGAGAGAAACCCTAGATTTACACTTAAACATTCAGAGAAACATTACGTGTGTGTGTGTGTGTGTGTAAGCCAGGTCTGTCTGTGTATCTGTGAGTGAGAGAGAGAGAGAGAGAGAGATGAGATACTCTGAAATACTAATCCACTAGCAACTCCATGAAACATGAAAAGAGTCATTAAAATTGACATACTTGACCCAAGAGAAGCAGCTGGTCAGTACATTTCCGCGTATGGTCGTAAGTTGACCGTTTCACTTCCTGCAGATTAACCCTTTCCAGCTGAAATTTCTAGAGTAGGGTAAAAAAGGAAAATTAAGACTGGATTATAAGCCTTACAAATTATTTAACTTTTACTATACTTAATAAAATCATTTTAATAAACATTACTTTGACTTGCATGGTTCTTAATCAACTTTACAGAAATCTAACAGTTTAATAAGAATTTGAAAAGAAAAAAATGTTGAGATGTACTATCATTTGCGTGCAAGTTTACCTCCTTATAGAAACTGGCACTTGAGTAGAGCTGGATGAAAAATCTCTACGTGCACTGAAGTAATATGCTATAGATTAAAAAATTATGAAACTATATTTTTATACATAAAACAGCAAATTCAAACCAAGTGAAAGAAATACATTATTTATAGAAATTAATAAAATAAGAGAATTAAAATAAACCTGTAAAATTTTTAGGCAAAGAAAAAAGACTTAATAAAATTTTAACGTGTATTAAAAAACTCAGTAACTGTTTATGTCCTTTTTGAGCCCTGAGTCGGGCCTTTTTTATGCTGATCTGTCTGGGCTCATCTCTATTATGTGGACCTTGGTTCCAAAGCTCTCCAAGTTCGAGATACTTACAAAGATGTAAGTAATCAAGACGACAGCTTTAAAGGGCTAATATGTGAAACATAATACCTGAAAATAGGCATTTTCACAGAGTATATCGTAACATATATCTAGTGGGTTGTTCACTCTGCCCCGAGGACCGGTTTCCTCAGTGGGAGTGGTCGCTGCCTTTTCTGGAGACAAGCTGTGCAGGTAGTGGGCAGCGACGGTCCAGAAGTGCAGCTCTGATTCATCACCGTAAAGCCTGAGGAGGGGAAGCAAAGTTTCCACTGAACTCACACGACAGACCAGGGCCTCCACAGGGGCTTCCCACAGTGGCCCAAAGTGCTGGGAGCGCAGTGCTGTCACGTCCCCAGAGGGGTCAAAGTGCTAAGCAGCAAGTTCTCCCGCCTTGTTCCTGGGGCTCAGACAAACAGGAGCCTGACGGCACAGGGGCCATTCCGCCCCAAACCCCTCTGTTCTGTGTTATTTATCCCGTCTACTGTCAGAAAACCTTTAGCCTGGACCACGGCATCTCACTGAAGAAGTTCCTCTGGGACAACTGGCTACCTGAGGTGTGGAGATGACTTGCAATTTATTCTCCAAGAGTGGAGGAAAATGTCTTTTTTATAAGTGACAACTCTACTGTACAGTGAAGTACAGGTCATTGCTTCTAAATATAACTTATTGGTATATTTAAGGACATGCCCTTTATAGCTGATATTTTAACTCATACTTTAAAAAAGCTGTATAAGGGAGTCTTTTTAATAGAGACCTAGATCTCACACAGAAAATGTAATATTTTTTCATATTTGTATTACTCCTTTCAAAATTAATTAATTAATTAAGTCATGTAAAGGATGAACTAAAATATTTTTCTAAAATTTAAGAGTCTGGTTTTAACTAAAAATCTGTGATAAGAGAAATGAGTTAAACTGAAATTCTATCCTTTGCACAGCATACTTCAAACAGTATTACCTTGAAACAAGCAGACATCTCTGCAAGAGAGTGAATTCTGGATCAAGCAAGAGTCTCTTTATGTCACTGCAAACAGGAATCCAGATAAAGGCAAGACAAAAATTTTTAATTAAACAATAAAGCAAGGAGATAAATCAATACACTCTAGAAATGGAAAATTCCAAATTCCAATCAAAGGGTATGTTTAGAATACAAAGGAAGTTACTCTGCTATGACCCTGACATTACAAAAGCTTATAGGGTCTGGAGTGTGCATTGGGGCCTGGAGAAACAACCCGTCAACCACCTCAGGGGCTCTGAGGCTCTGATTCTTGCTGACATTCTTGCAACAGTTTCCTAAGTATAATAACGAGAATGTCATTGCGATAAAACGATTTTGTTAATCATCAGGAACAGTACATACCTTAGAGAAGATATATTCAGAACTTATTTTTGAAAATATCTCAAAAATAAAATATTTAAGAAAAAAAAGGCTAGTGTTTTTAGAAATTGAATATTTCTAAAATAGCCAAATATAGAATATTTGTAAATCACAGGGAGGGAAAGATACTCTTTAAATCTATTCTTTTCCATTTAAACACAAATGTTAACCTTTGAATAGAGAAAACAAAGTAATTATTTTGAATTTGACATCAATAAAACAATCTATTAGAGTTAACTTAAATGTTTATGATTACATGTGACAGATCTAGATTTTAAAAATGTGTTACGTTTTACAAAGAACTCCTGTGGACCTATGTTTTCCTACTTCCTTTGCAATATTATTCCTAATACATACTTTTAAATGTCCTTGGCTTAGGAAACATACTGATTTCTTAGAATTGAATGCACAGCACCTGACACAGAGAACCCGCTTTGGAAGTGGGAAGCTGACACGCAAGCCCCGTGTGCGTCCCCTCATGCGAGGCTTTATAGGCGTGTGCGGCGGGGGCAGCCTGAGCTGTGAGGATCTCACACCACAGCTCCTCCTGCTACCCAGACAGGAGACTAGAGCAACTGGACACTTGTGAACTTGCTGAAGACAGGTGCTCCATCAGGGTAACTGAAACACCCACTTCTAGAAGACAAAGACTCTTAAAGGGACACAAACCTTTGGGACAGAAAATGGACTCTCCTTGAGTCACTGATGTTTCCTAAAATACAACTTACTTTAATTTTTAAAAGCCTAAATTACTGTATTTTCTTTCTCATAGTCTTATCTTCTAAGAAAACATAGTTAGAGTGCTTACTTAGACAACGAATTCAACTGTTCTTGAAGAAGATTCTTTATTTCTTCATTTTCTGGATAATTGCTGTACAGAAAAGATTTTGAATGCATTCATTATCTCTTCACTTAAAACCATTTATTTCTTACCAGAAAAAAAAAACTGTTACTAGAGAAACAATCTCTTTGTAGTCCTTGGTTAAAAAGCAACAGTCTATTCAGGAACCCACAAAACATCTTTAATGTCTGCTTTTACTTGATTTAGTCAAAACAAAGAAATGAGTAAGGAAAGTCTCTTTGGCTTTCAAGAAACCAAAAAATTTACCAATGGGCTCTAAAAACTATCAGGTGTAGATTCACGTTAATAAGGAATTGAGTGATGACTGAAGGAGTCTGCTCACTCTGCTGCTCTGCAAAATGGACATTCACTTCTCTAAGCAGATACCTCCTGGAGCACAGACACATCTTCACGCTATTTTTTTATTTCCCTACCCCATGCCTACCTGTGTGCATTCCACATGGTTTAAGTTCAGCAATATTTATCAGATTGATAGCTACTAAAAATAGTTTCAGTGAACAGTTTTGCAATGAGGCAGGCATTGAGATTTATAAAACATAAAAGACCTCTGAAGAAGGCTCATTCTTGCTGCTTTTAAAAAGAATTAGGCCTGGACTCAAATTCCACTTGGTCTCCACTGGCCCCCTTCACACTCACTTTGCCGCGCCCCAAGTACGATGGCCACATGGCCACTGGGGAGCAGCACGTGTACTCACGGCGCCCCAGACTCACACCCCCGCCAAGGCCCCAGAGAGGCAGAAACTACGGGCAGATCGGCGATTTTCAGTGTGTCTGCTGTCTCTGCCTCGACTTGGTTTTAAGGTTTCAATCCTTTTAAATGCTAAGGTACAGGTCACTGCTGATTTTCATGGGTGTCCTTCAACTCCAAGGAAATTAAGGAAAATAAAAATGGAAAAAACTTACACATGAGAAATATCCAAAGTGTACTGCCCATTCCAAGGCTGGTGTAGTAAGAAAGCTTTCAAGGCCAGGGAGGCCCTTGGGACAAGGAGGTAAGGGCACCACACAGGCTCTAGACCGAACAAAAAAAATTAAATTTTATACCACTGTGAAGCTTCAGCTATGGACAGTTTACAGAGAAGTCAGCAGAGAACAGTGTACGAATCCGGTGGCAAGTGAGAGAGGACGTTCAATGTAATCACTACTTAAGACACACGGGCTAAGAGTGGAGAGATTCTCTTCACAACCAACATATTTTTCTCTCCTTTCAAAGATTTAGGTTGTCTGCATGGCATACAACAATGATCTTACTTGAATAAAAGATTCAATACAACATGAATATAGCTCATTATTTTGAAATACTAACAATAATCATATTTACCAGTATCATCTTATACCATTCGATGTATTTACTTTTCTGAGACTATTAAACTAACATGGCCCATTAACCCTGACTTTCTAGTTAAAGGGATCAGGCCACCTCTGATCAACTGCATTCTCAAGAACCACCTATAAAGGTAACCTCTGAACAAAATGACTACCTTCCTAGAAGGCTCTGGACCCCAGCACCTACCACAGGCAGCAGTTGGCTTACTTAGGGTACGAGAAACAAGATTTACCTGTTTTTCAACAAGTTCCAGTGCACAGAAAGGAGACCTGGAGGCTCTAACCCCAGGAAGCTGAGATCTGACGCCCTAAACGCCCCACTTGTCAGACTGTAGACCTTACACCCAGTTCCCCGGGATCTGCCGGCTTTTACAAACTCAGCCTCACTGGCTTCCTGCAGAGCCTTCCTCCACGGAGCCTCTGGATAGACGCAACTACACGAAATGACACGAACCCACAAATGGCGTTGCCTACGTAAGTGATCACACAGACTTTACATTCTGCTGCACGACACGACAGTCGCTAGCCCTCCATGGCTACTGAGCACTGTAAATATGGCTGCTACGATGAAGGAAATGAATGCTTATTTAATTTTAATTAAGTTAAATTTAAAAACTAATAGGTGATTCAGTCATTGGATAACTTTTAAGAATATTTAGAACTTGGATACAAGAGAATTTTCTCAGTACATTACATAAAACCAAATCGAGTATTTCTGATGAAAATTTGTCCTCTGAATTAAGATATGCTCTAAATGTAAAATACACACTGGATTTTGGAGACTAAGTACTAAAACATGTAAAATATCTCATTAGTAATTTTTAATACTGATTTTATGTTGAAATGATAAAATTTTGGATATACTGGCTCGAATAAAATTTTTATTAAAATCAATCTCATCTGTTTCTTTTTACCTTTTTGATGTGGGTACTAGAAAATTTAAACGTATATCTGTGGCTCAGATTATATTTCTATTGGACAGCATTGCTTTAGAAAACTTCATTCTATGTAATTAAGTACGAATTAGATCATAGATAAATATTTCATATGGACTTTTCAATTCTAAGTTGGAAAGTGGTCAAGAATATTTCCACTACTACTCTACTTTTCACAACCAAGAGTTGATTCAATAAGATCACTTAAAATTCAGTCCATTTTCAAAAGTTCTCTGTTAGTCTCCAGACATCGTGATAGTGGTGTTCTTTTCAAAAATCTAAGGTCTAGTCAAGGCTCCCGCCTGCACTGGCCTGTCACATCTCCGCCCTCCTGCTACCGAGGACAGACCTCACACTTTGCTTTTGCTCTTACACGACGTTTTCATTTTTGCAGTGTCAGCTGTCATAGAAAATGGCCTGCTTTCTGATTTGTTTGTTTCTGGGCATCGGACTCAGGTTAATTATTCTGGGCGAGAGCACCACACAGGGGAGGCTGAGTACAGACCGCTGCATCCCCATCGGAAGCACGTGGGCCAGTTCCCTTCTGGTGACACTGCACGTGTCCGTCCAAGTACCGAGGAATTCGCCAGGGCATCATTTCCCCTTTGGCAGGTAGCATGTGGGGGAGATACTGTGAGGCTGAACTTCCTGTCCCCAAACATCCACTTACCCAGTGATTTGACATCTGCTTTATGATCCTTGCTTGAATCAATATCACATTAGGAGTTACAAGTTGGTGATTTTATAATTCTACTGTTCTGCCTGCATTTATCAACTGGCTTTCTTTTATAAGCACGAGCTTTCCCTTCTTGCCCATTCCCCCTTGAGCATTACTATGAAATGATGGACTTTTTTTATTCAACACTGATGTCAATATCACAATGATCTTTGCAATGCTCAGAGTCCCCCGGATTTGACTGAAGCCCCTCGAAGCTGGTTTTGTATCCTTATGACAGGTTCTCATTGGGTTTTCAATTCCTTCCTTAATTTCTGGAACCACACAATGTCCCAGACTCATACTGCAACTTCTCTGCTTCTATCCTGAAATAAAGTGTCTGTCCGAGAAGCCCTGATTCTTTTTATTTTTATTATTCTTTTATTTTTTTAATTAATTTTTTTTATGGTGACATTGGTTAACAAAATCCAGTAAGTTTCAGCTGTATACTTTAACAGTAAAGCATATATATACATTTACACTGTGTGTTCAACTCCCATAGTTAGATTTCTTTCTGTCGCCCTGGTTCTTTTTAGTCAGAAAAGGGAATCTCCCACAGGCCTCCCCTCCAGTGTGGTGTGAACATGTGTTTCCTCACGGCCTGGCACCGGGATTTCCAAGCTTCTGAATCTTTGTTAATCTGATAGGTGAGAGATGATTCCTTAGTAGTTTTAATTTGCATTTTTCTTATTATGAATAAAGTTGCGCATCTTTCCACATCATGGGCGAAGGGCCATCTGAATATCATTTATTTCTCCCTGTGGACAATCTGCTAATGACCTGCAAATACTTTCACCAAGTTAATGTTTGTATTTTGTTTTGCTTATAGTTTCTTTTGCTAGAGAATTTTTTTTTTTTCCATTTAGTCAAATTTACCTTTTCTTTCACACCCAGGTAGTAAAGGAAGGAATGCGCCTGGTAGAAACGAGGCTTACCTACCTATCTGCAGAACCACCGAAACGGAGGAAGATGGTTAGACTACTGAATGTTCCCTCTTTCCATTCACCCCTCACAGATGGCAATCTTATGAGTCTCAAATTTTCAAGTCAGCCCCTTTCACTATCAGAGAGGAGTAGCTGCTGGAATGAAGTCACAAAATGTCTGGAAATAGTAAATGTTACAGAACAAAATTTAATAACATAAACTCGAGTGTTTTAAGGAAAGTTCCCAGACAACATGGAAACTACATGGAAGTTCCTTAATCAATGGACAAGTGAAAAGGCACGAGAGATCTCAGAAAGCAGCACTGCAGAGTTTATGTAATGCGAGTAAGACATTTACGAAGTCTGAGAAAACTGAAGAAAACATCTTATTTTAAAAAGCAAATCTGTGTTATTTCTCTCAAATAAACTATTGTTGATAGCATGCCCATGAGCAAACACCAACTAAAAGTGAACTCTATTATCTCTCACCCTCAAATGAATTTAAATCTTTCTTCTCAAGGGCAAAGATCAGCCATGAAAAATAGGCGATCATCTAAAGGCTGGAGAAACTCACCTGCCAGAGCTCACTCACTTCTGGAAATTACACAGTTAGAATGAAAAGGCAGCTGGCATCACTGCTATTCTCTTAGCCACGTCCTGCCTCATCCGGGCTGTAGCTATCTGAGGTGAGAACCAGAAACACGTGCAGGCTTTTCGGTGCCTATATGACAGCAGTGCAAGAATCAGGAACTAAAGAGCCAGTAAGAAAAGTGGTAGAAAAATTACTCCTCCGCTTGGAGGCGGCAAACATCAAGGTGAGCAGGCAAGCTAGCGGTGAGAGGACCCTGCTTCAGGGATTTCGTTCACTGGACTCAATGAGGAGGGAAGAGGGGAGACAGAGGACACCACTGACATTCTGGGCAGGACCATTTTTCTTCGTCTAGATTGCTCCATTCATGGCACGTTATTTAGCATCCCTGGACCTCTCCGCACTCACAAGTTGTGATATGTTTCCAAACGCCCTAAACAGAAACTACTAAAAATGACTGTGGAAAGCTGAGGCAGAGAAGAGGAAAGGTTCGTATATAAACCTGATTTTAGAAACCTCCTTTCTACCTGAGCTCACTTGGGAAGAACGTATTCAGCAGTTGCTCAAACAGCTGGGTAGGAAGTTAGATCAAAAAGTCTGACACCACGACGACACTATTTCAAGTGTGTGGAAACTGCATCTACTAGAATGTTACTATAAGTCTCATACTCTTGGATTTCTTTTAGATGCTGCTAAAAGAATATTAAGATTTTTTTATGCTGTTTTATGAATCAATACTTTATGATATTCTCTACTTATTATCAAGGAGAAATGAAGAAAATATATTAAATAAGATATATTAAAGCATATGACCTAAATTGACTTTACTTTTATCCCACATACGTCTAAAATACATTTCTAATTCCCCAGAATAGAAATATATTATATTTTCATACTTTTCCAAGACCAAATCAGCCAAATATCTGGTGGTAAACATAGACATCTTTTTCCTAACTCCATATTTACATTATCATCAGTTTTTATTCCTAACATGTATCAAGTGCTGTTCTGAGTTTAAAGTTCAATTTGTGGAATGGAGGCACAATTTTATTGACCTTTCTCCACTACTATTTAAAAATGTTTCTGTTTCTAGCTAATGCTTAACCGCTAGAGGTTAAATAGAAATATATATATTTTTAATATTACAAAAACGCTAAAAGAAACACGTGATCTAAAATCCGGCTGCAGGTCAGATGTCCGAGCGTGGTGCTAGCACGAGTTAATGATGGGCTCTAACTCTGTCATCAGTTAAAGGAGAAGCTACCTTGGCTTTGGAGATTTTTAGATTCAAATTTTAAATTAAAGGTCAAAGAAAAGCTTCTCAAACATTTATAACTGCACACTTCTTTACCTAGAACTAGTAAAAAAATGAAAAAAAAAAAAATCATCCTCGATTTCCTTAGCAATTTTAGGTTTACGATTGCTATCTAAGCTCTTCCCTGGGAGGAGGTCCTGCTATTTCAGCAGAGCCGGCAGTGTCTTAGGGACAGATATGGGGCTGCAGTGCTCGACGTCTCGCAGTTACAGTTGCACAGTAAGAAGTGGTGGTACCCAAATACAGTGGCAGGGGTGGGGCAGAGACAAACACAAAAGCCACCTAACATAAGTTACTGCAGCCCGGCTAACATCAGCGGCAACTTGGTGATGCCTCAAGCATGAACCTAACAATAAGGAGGTTTTCAAACCCTTACTGTCTGAATGTGCCAAAGATTGATTTTCCCAAGGTACAGACAATTCCCAGACCTGACAGTTCTGTGCTGAAACTCACTAAATGACTAAACAAGTCTCTTGTGAATTTTTTTTACAGACCAGACAGCCTAAAGTGTACACCAAAGGTATGCTTGGAGAATACTTAATATAGGACGTTTCCTGCTTTGTTCCACTTGGGGTCAGAATACATCTCTATCTAAAAGTATACTGCAAGAATTGACACAGCATTAAATCAGACAAAAGCTGCCTTTCAAAGCGACTGATGGATGTAGTTGATCTTCTCATTCTTTTCTTAAAGTCACATAAGAGGTTATTTGTGCTAAAATCGTTTTCATTCTGGTAAAAAACAACCTTAAAAAAACCATACAATAAAAGAAAAGGTATTGCGATCATCTAATTTTGTTTTGACTGGCCATTTAACAAATCATAAGACAGGCATCAACATTTGTAAGACTCAGAATACTTTCTAAAGTGACTTATTAATGATATATGTTTGCAAAAGATATAAGGCTCATTATTAAAAAGCCAGCAGCAGCATATCACTAGATTCATGTCCTCTGATGAGTCCCCCTAAATTCTGAATAATCCATTTTTATGGATATAAAATCTTGGACCTTTTGAAAAAGCACTCAGAAAAGGGCCAAAAAAGGGTACTTACAAACCGGAACTGACACCTACCGTTACAAAGTCCAGCATCTCCGTGGTAAAAACACTTAAGCCTGTTAACATATTTTCTTAAACTCAGATTCACAGCAAGCAAGACTGAAATGAACAGAAGCAGCTCTGCTCCCTCAGAAGAGAGCGAGCACCTCGTGCAAAATAAAGACGGGTCGCAAAGCCTCCTTTCATTTGAGCTCCATACCGGTCAACTCTTGCTCATCCATTCTGAAACACGAAGACTTCATAGACATCTCGAGGACTCTGATACACCCATCGTCTGATGCCAAGATCACTTTGTCTGATGTACTCCAGTCCACGTCCAATATCCGAAAGGTCACATTTCTTCCGCTTCTTAAACTGCTCACCATCTGAACCTTCAAGAGTGAATTTGGTTGTCACTTTCAGAAAGAAAAGGAAGATGTTTATCATTCTGAATTACATAATCAAAGAAAGATGGTGCCCATGGCAAAGGCCCAGTGGAAGTTTAAAACTGAACAGTCTTCGGCAGGCAAACCACATCTTAAGGGTCCCAACAGTGATGACGTTAAAAAAAAAAAAATCTGTTGAGCTGCCACCTTTGGAGCAGAAATACTGTAAAATGAAAATTTTAAGAAGAAAACTGTTTCAAGTTTTGACAAACCCATTATAGTATTCATTTCTGAAAAAGCAGGAAGAAAAAACACAGTTTCTGTGACCAGCAGCTTCACCTGCAGTGCACACACGAGGGGCCGAGCCTACCTCTTTAGTATCCCACACTTCAGCTCCATCATTGTACATGGCTATTAATTTCTGGTTTCCTTTACCAGGGGCAAAACGAATCTTCCTCACCCAGCTTCGGTGTGTAGGTATTCCTCTGAGGACAAACAAACACCAAAACACCAATATGAAATAGAGATTGTTTTCTCATCAGCAGAAACTATGTCCATCATCCCTTTCTATTTCCGTTTTTGATAAGGTCTGGTGACAGGTGAACCACCTTACTTTCTGGGACAAGGGCCACATCTGACAGAAAGTCTGCCCTTTAACAACAGCTGGAATAATGTCCCAATACCTCTGTGGGGCCACTTGCAGATATGAATGATCCAGAGCTTGGCTCAAGGCCCTTCCTTCCAAGTTCAGTGACAAGAGACCCAAGCGTTCAAACTACAGGCCATGTTTAGTGACCCTGCTTAGCAAGTCACAAGCCTCCACTGGAACTATATCAAGGTTACATTTTTGTTTTTTTAAGCAAATAACAAGACTGCGTTCTTAGCTCATACCTGGATACTCTGCCTTTCAAATCCCAAAAATTTAAATTTCCATCCATATCTCCAAGAACTAACGTATCGCCTTTCCAAGCGATGCAGGTAATACTACCCATACTTCCCTAGAAAAGAACAGAAACAAATACACATAACTTTTGCTATTTACGAGCTGTCATAACAGAGCAATATTTTTTACTTAATAACTGTGATGAAAATAATAAAGACGTTTTAACAAAACTGAGTGATAAATGGTTGTGCTTTATTTACAAATGCCATCAAACACTAACAGGACTGTGGATACTAAGCGCGTCCCAGCATATCGATTTCAACTATGAAAACAGGAGATTTCAATTAGATAGACATTAGTCATCTGAACTAGATTTATAGAGAAAGGCTGTCTTTTGAGAAAGAAATACCTTAAAGAAAAGAAAATTAAAAGACAAAAAAAAAGAGAGAGAAGGAAAAGAAACCCTTTGCAGAGAGCTCTTGTCTCCAACTTCTCTCTCCCGGTAACAGGATAAAGAAATCTACTCCAGGGGAGACTCAGAGCCATTTCATAGCAATTGTGCACCAGTTTTTCTACTGAAAAAGAGGATCCAGAGCTTCACTGGGACCTTCTGGAATAATGCAGGTGAAGAGACACTGTACATTATAGGCACCTGCACAATCTGAATCCACGGAAAGCTTTACAAAGAAGTTACATACAGAACACAAACGTAAGGATTACACTACTGTAATGACTCTAAGCCGGGGAAGAAAGGAGACTGCAGCTGTAGCAGATGCGGGAGCCTGTGGGACGGAAGCTTGGGAGCCTGGGCTCAGGAGTCTGCTGCCTGGACTTGAATCTAAGCTTTAACGCTTAATTTGTTGTGTGATTCAGGACACGCTCACTTAATCTCTCTGCGTCTTGGATTTTTATCATCCATGAAGCAGGGTAAGCTCATGAAACTTGAGGAGTTCCCATTAGCATTAATAAATGTAAAGAGGTAAAGGCCTTAAAACAATGCCTGCCACACAGTAAACAGTCATTACACCGTTAGCTACTAAATGACATTACTGCTCAATTACTTCTCTACTTATTAAAAGAAATCTTATTTCTGCAGTTACGGAACAATATAAAAATTCACATTTAGTTGGCAAGGTACCCATAGTAAGGGGTAGGAAAGCTCCAGGTATTGCCAAATTGACTATTAGACTAGCACATATGCCAAATACTGCATAAATCCTAGTGGCAGTCAAGAAACAAAAGAAAAACTACATTAAAAGTGAGTATTTTAATGGAGTCAAGAAAATAAAAAATTTAGAATGTTAAATAAATAGAATTACAATACGAAGCAACACACCAAAATCTTATTTCTATTCTCTTGACCATATTACCACAATGTTTAATTAAGAATTTGCCTTTAAATTTACTTTTTAGTCTTGAAAACTTTCACATTTTTATAATCATACTTTCTAGCTTCTAAAAATTAGAATATTAAAGTCTAAATTAGCCCAGAAATCAGTGTTATCGGCTTAGAATGACAAGGGATGTATTAATACAACTGTACCATTAAACATTCTAGATCTTTCTACCTAAGAGTCTATGATGGGATACAAGCCACACGGAGATACCAAGATGCATTCAGAGGATGGCCACATCCTTGATTTGTGGCTCCAGATAATCCCAAGAGAATCAACGTAAGATTCAAACTCAATTGTGTATTAGTAGTTGACAATGACATGTTGCCTAGATGTAAGATATGATGTTCAAAAGATCAGAAGCAAAGCAGAGATATTCTTTCTTGGCCACTGTTCCAGCTTTCTGAATTAAGGCCATCAACTGTAGACTCTCCATGCGACCATAATTTAAAATATGCCAACCCTTCCTCTTCTATCATTTTTATATACTTTATAGTTATGGGGCCGAATCCAGAGGGAAAGTTTCAACTCAAAACAAATGTTTAATAATTTACATTTGAAAGGAGATAACATAAATAATGGATTAAAATAAGCAAACAAAACCTCTGCCTAAATTCTACAGTATAATCCCTAGACCATTTTAATTATAGAAAAAAAAAAAAAAAGCAAACCCGTTCCTCTTGTATTATACAACAGAAGCTCAATTCCCTTTCCCTAAAAATAATCTGCTCTAAAATGTATACTAATTTCACTGGAGAGGCTGGATCCTTAATTACTCGATAGGCTGGTCATTCTTTGAGGAAGCTGCTTCTAGCTGTGGCAGGCAGAGTAGAGACTTGCTCATCCTGACTTCAGACCTTTACAAAAAGAGTTAGAATCTTAAAAGATGTAGGGCTCATTTATTATCGTGCAAGAAGCACCTATAAAGTGGAAAACTTGTGTCAATGTCCAAAAATTTTAAACTATTTGGGGTAGAAGTGGGGGGAACTGGCATCTCAAAAATTACTGGATTGTTTCTACATTCTACTCTCCAACGTGAAGTGATTAGAAAAGTCGCTGAGCTGTCTGAGTGGCACTAGAAGAGCTCAGATGGAGTCACCTCTGGGTTCTAAACGAGGGGGGCTCAATATAGCGCCAAGAGAGCAAAGTGATTTCTCCGAAGGACAGCCACATTACACTGCGACTCGTTCGTCTGCACTTCTAACGATTTTTCTTTCTACACACTTAAAGTTAGGTTAATTTTTCTATTTATTTAATTACCAAATACCAGTCTTTCCAATTTGCATTATTATTTTCATCCTTTCAAACTAGTAAAAATTTTTGGCAACACTGGATATAGTTCAAAATAGATGTCTCAGATATGACTTGTTCTATATAATAGCAAAAATGAAATTAGAGTTTGAAGAGCACTTTTGCAGGTCAGTTTCTATTTTTAGAAGTGAAGTTCTCTGAATGCCTTCAATTCTTCTGTAGTTGCTGATAAGGAAGATGTGGCAGCCAGCCTCTAAGAGGCCTCCAGTGATTCTGCCTTTTGGTATTCATGTCCCTTGGTAGTCACCTCCCACAATGAAAAGGGCTGACCTGTGAGCCACTAGGATTCTGCAGAAATGACAAAGTGTGACATCTAAAACTAGGTCCTGAAAGACACTGCAGCTTTCTTTGCAGTCTTTCTTGAGTCGCTCACTCTGCAGGAAGCCAGAGTTATGTCGTGAGGACACTCAGACAGCCCCATGGAGAGGTCCACATGCAGGAGAACTAAGGCCTCTCATCAACGGGCAGCATTACTGTGCAATGGCCATTAAATAAGCCATCTTGGAAGGGGACCCGTCAGCATCCTGACTGCCACCCCCACCAGCATCCTGACTGCAACCTCATGAGACCCTGAGCCACCTGTAAAATACTGGAGTGACAGTTGACTAAAACATTCTATTTTTAGATGAAAATTTTAGATAAATATATTTTAAGAAATAGCAATATTAGTTAACAAAAACATTTTCTTAATCTATCCATTAAAAATAACGTATGAGATACACACTGACACAAATTAACTACAAAACCTCAAAGTGTTCTATAAGGCCATAAGAAAGATATATATAAATTAGCAAATATTAATGATACTATTACACTCACAACATGATTACAATGATCCCAAAATACCAGATTCTAAATCAAATCCTCCGGGGTAATTAATGCCTGAAATGGAAAGTGGAGAGACACTGGGGCCAGAGAGACAAACCTGAGTTTAGAACTGCCTTGTCACTATGCTGGGTAACCTTGGAAAGTGAATTATTCTCCTTTGTCATAGATAAAATGGAAATAATTCCTCATGCATTATTATGGGGATAAAAATGAGTATCACACCATAAGTATTTAATCAAAGTAGTTACAATGCTATTCTCTAAGCAGTATGGGACACGTTTAATCAATGATAATACCTCCTTTAAGTAGCAAAGTTTATTTACATTTAATTTTTCTGAAATAGCTTTCCAACTTAACTATGGCTTCACTGGATATGCAACCAACAAAATCTTTAATAAGAACTCTTAATAAAGATTTAACCAAGGTTGAACTCACGTCTGGTGGAATCCGAGCACTATCTTTCACTGAGTTTCCTTCAACAGTGAGATGATAAACTTGGCCGTCATTATCGGTAAATACAAAATGCTCCCGGGCAGAGATGTTCTGGCTGAGTTCAGATTTACTTTCTGCTTCCTGCAACAAGCTTTGGGATAGAGAGAAATAAGATAAAGACGTTTCATTTCCTTAGAGTGACACTTGTAATGAATTAACTCACTCAAAACGGAGATGCATTAACAAGAGGGCCAAAACCATTGTAAAAAAAGGCTGAAATTAATTTTTGCCCAGCTAATCACAGGATGACACAAATTGCCCCCAAACGGCAACACCACGAGGGCATTCACCCCGTGAGAGGGGCAGCAAGCACTCGGGCTTCACACAGGAGACCACTCTGCAGAAGACCTCCTTCTGCAGGAGACCCCTCTGCCGTCTCTACTGCAGAACTCTCCTCACCAGAAGCGAGTGAGCCCCCCACCCCGCCCCGCAGCCCACCGTGTTCACTAATGTTCTTTTATTTGTAAAACTGATGGAGGAGGGGGACAATACACAAATTTAGAATTCTCCACGTATTTTCTTTGGTGTACATAAATGACAATGTGATCTCTCAGTATGATCAGACTACGTTCATTTGAATTTCAGAAGCTGAAGTTTATGGAACAGTAGGGCACTGAGAATGATCATTTCACTGCTGGAAGCTGATGTGTAGATGTCCCTGTGTGAATTGACTATTGCATGGCTGCACTAAGCAATGCAATAGTCAAATTCACTCTTCAGGAATCTAGGTACGCACTAAAACACCGAACAACGTATGTTCAGAAGCAGTCTGCAACCGCTTCTAGGGATGCCTTTTGGTTGACACTTGTCAAATTTCCAACCATGACGCAAATGCCACATGCCAGTGGCAAGAAACAGTGCATGGCACCTGATCACAGATGACTCGGCGATGCTCAGCTCAGTATCTGAGACCACGGTCTGGCGGGCCATGGCCTCTCGGGTGGCCAGTTGCTTCTTTCTCAGGCTCTTCAAGTTGTGAGATGGTGACCACTCCTGTGAAGCAAAGACAGACACACCTAGAAGTGCTTAGTTTTCTTCTGTCAAGAATCCTTCTAGAACAGCTGGGCACACTCACCACTGCCCAGCATCACTTATGACCACACATGAATGCACACTTTGTTCTTAGGTTTTATTTATAGAAAGGCTGAATGAATGCATTTTAATTAGAGCTTAAGGTAGGAGAATTTAATAATCTACCTCTACCTCCTGCTACCTCTTATCCTTAATTAGGCTTTTAAGGTGAAAGAGTTTAATGGCAAACGTCTAAAAAGTCTAACCTTTGGATGCTTTCTTTTTTTTTACAAAACAGAAATAATAAATTCAATTATGGTACCTTCTATTTCCTCCCTCTACCCCTCCTGCTAGGTGCACAGGGTGAGATGATCATGTTCCTCCAATCACGGCCCATTGTCAGCCACAGTCCACCTCGAACCTCTCACTGCATTTATTTTTTCTTTTATATTCCCACCTATTTAATATGTCCTCTCATATATATAAATTCTTAACATGTAGTTATCTTACATGCATGTGTTTGTAACTTACATAAATAATACCGTGCTACCGATCTCATTCTATTTCTAACCTTTTCACTCAGCACAGAGTATCTAAGTTCCGTCTCTGTTGTTTTTGCATGCTCTATAATGCTCCACGGAGCATCCACCCATTTTCAGTCTGTCTGTTCTCTCAGCAAAGGACGCCCAGATTGCCTCCAAACTCTCATGACAAACAGCACTGCAATCAATATCCTCACAGAAGTTCCTTTATGACTGTAAGCTGAACAGCTGGAGCACAGAGGATGTCTGTGTTTGCGTAAGTGCTGTTAGAATGGCTTCGTTGGTCTACATTCCTATCAACAGCACATATTCCTGTAGCCCATATTACACTCACATCTGATGCTATCTGGTTTTCCAATTCCTGTTAGTTTAAAAGATGTATCATGGTTATTTTATATTACACATCTCTAAAAACTGATAAGTTTGAATATTTTTTCATATGCTGGTTGGCCTTTTACGTTTCTCTGGTATTCATTAATTGCTCACATACTTTGTCCATCTTTCCATTGGGTTCCTGACTTATTATGTACAGAGTTCCCATAATACTAATCCCCTAGGCAGGGGTCCCCAATCCCCAGGCTGCACACCAGTACCAGTCTGTGGCTGTTAGGAACCAGGGCACAAAGCAGGAGGTGAGCGGCAGGTGAGCGAGTGAAGGAAGCTTCATCTGTATCTGCAGCCGCTGCCCAGCACTAGCATCACCGCCTCGGCTCCTCCTAGATCATCAAACATTTGATTCTCATAGGAGCACTGGTCCCTGGTGCCAAAAAGGTAGGGGACCATTGCCCTAGGGATTAGTTAGTCCCTTGTCAGTCGTAGACATTGGAAAATTTCTTTTTCAAATTTGTCTTCCATATGTAACATTGACATTGGTGTCCTTCATTTACCAGAAAATATCGATCTTTATGTAATGAAATGTATTAATTTTTTGCCTTTTGGTTTGAGCTTCTGATGTCCTCTCCTGCCACCAGAACACATAAATATTCTTCTATACTTGATTATGTAATTTTATAGTTTTACTTTTTTACATTTAGGTCTTTAATCTTGTGGAGCCCACCTCTGAATATGGTATTAGGTAGATTCGGTATTTCCCCTCCATAAAGTGAGAGTTTTCTCAAGACTTCTTACTAAATGGTCCGTCCTGCCCCATAGATTTGTGTGTCCTTCACCGTACACCAAATATTCGTGGGACTGCTAAGGAGCTCTTTATGGTTTTAGTCCATTTCCTGTTCTCGGTCCAATGACATTGCTTTCATTTCTCTGGTTTTGTAATATAAACTCTTACCAGGTAGAGCAGGCCCCACTCCCACCTCTCACATTACTCCTCTTTTTTCAGGGCTGACTTAGCTATTACGACCTTTACTCTTTCATAAACATTTGAGAATATGTTTATAATGTTCCTCAAAATAGCTAAATAGCATTTTAATTAGAATTGCACTAATATTACCTTAACTCATCCAAGAAAATACGAGTTACCGCCATTTATTTAGATCTTCACTGAACACACATTTTAACAAGAAAATACACGACAGTAATAATTTCAATTCAAGCTAAAGAAAAATGTTCACCACATATGTACATATCTAATCAACTACTTAGTTCTTCGACTGTAACTTACCAAAGCAGTTATTGCAGGGAAATTTTTGGACATTTCTCTAAGAATGGTACAAGTCCTAACATCCCATAACTCCAGGGGTTTGTCTTTGAATACAACTGCCAAATACTGCCTAAAATAAACAAAATTACTAAATTAGCCCCTTTTTGCAAGATTTTTACCATACCAAGTACAAATAAGAATTTCAGTAAATCAGAAAACTCAGATGACACATTCTAAACACAGACAACTTAAACTAACATTTAGCCCTGTGATCAGCAGTCTTAAGAAGGAAATGCTTTAAGATGACCAAACAGCCAAACAGCCACCCTCGGGCAAGGAGCCCAGCTCGGAAGGAGGCATGCGGAACGGCACGGGTGCACATCCTGGTGCCACGACTTACGGCAACATCCTGAGGCTCAATTTTCTCATACGTCACAACCTGCCTCTCCTGCCTCGATGGACTGATAATTTATGGTAAAATTATGAGAAAAAGTATGTAATGTTTCTGTAGGGTAACACTGAGGAAATGTGACAGAGCAGATTCCTGTATTTGGTGTGTCAGAGGACTCAGGTTCACCCACTCGGGCCAAGTCTGCCACTTTATAATTATGTGGCCTCAGGCAAACCATGTAACTTTTTTGAGTTTTATTTTACTTACCTTTAAGATGGTGTTAATAACACCTGTCTTGCCTACCTCACTAAATAATATAAGGATAAAAAAACAAAGACAGCACATATAAAAGAATTTAAAATTTTTATAAACCATAATGGCTTATACAAATGCAACATACTACAATTTTAATTATATCTAACATAAAGGTATGTATGTAAATAATATAAGACAGAATATAGTAAATGCTATAAAGATTCATTATGAAAGAAGAGATTAATTTGGACACTAGGGAAATGGCATTCTAGGCGGAATTACAAATATGACAAGTGACAGAAGACAGGAAAGGACACAGCATGTCTGGGAAAACATGCTACCTACAATGCAGAGTATGCAAGAGCAATCGGCATGAGGAGGAAGATTAAAATGTGAGTGTTGGATCACATTATAAAAGACCCAAAACATCCTCACATGCCATGGAAGGGCAGGCAGAAATTTACTGTGTAGAGAACAGCAGATTGCTGAAGGACTAGAAGTAAGGGGTAATGTGATCAGTTGTTTTAGATTTACTGATTCACAGGCATATGTGGGGTCAGGACTGACTGAAACAGAAGAGACCAGACTCCAAACAGTTTAACTGAGCAACTCTCTAACTTTAATCTCAGACTGCTTCACATTTTCAAACATGACTGATGAACTCCCCCAAAGAACTTTAGTTTATATGGGTTATATCAATTGATATTTTGCATCTGAGAAATCAAGCCTAATAAGTTAAAAACTATCTTTATTAATTCATTTAAAATAAAAAAGTAGAAAATAACTAGCAACATGGTTGATTTAAACGTAAGCCGTATTGATAATTACACGAAATAATTTAAACACCGCAGTGAAAAACAGGGATTGTCAGAGCAAATAGAAAAACAAGCCCCAATTATATGCCGTCTACAAGAAATCAACTTTAAATATAAAGACACAGATAAATTATAAGTAAAGTGCTGAGAAAAGATGTATCATGCAAACACTAATCAAAAGAAAGATGGAGTGGTTATACTAATCAGACAAATCAGACCGACTTCTGTACAAAGAAAATGACCGAAACAAATAGAATATTTTAGAATGATAAAGTCAATTAATCAAAAGGACAGAACAATAACAGTTAAGTATGAACCTAGTAACAGAGGTTTAAAACACCCAAAGCATGAACCTGAGTTCTTCAAAAAATAAATAAATAAATCCATAAATAAAGTTCAAGATATTAACACTTATCTCTCAGTAATAGAAGAGAAAAGCAGGAAGAAAATCAGTAAAAATACAAAAGAATATAATAAACCAACTTCAACTGACATTTATGGAATAGTCTAACCAATAACAGAAGAATACACAATATTTGCAAGTGCACATGGAACATTCACTAAGACAGATCATATTCTAGGCCATTTAACAATCACATTAAATTTAAGAAGACTGAAATAATATAAAATATGCTTTGACCCTAACAGAAACTAAAAATTAACAGAAAAATATCTGAAAAAACCCTAAGTATTTTGAAATTAAACAATGTATTTATAAATATTGCATGGAAATTTAAAAACATTATAAAGTAAATTTAAAAAGAAGCTTGCCATATCAATAAATTGTAGGGTTCAGGAAAAGTAGTACTTATATAGCATTAAATGCTTTATCATAAATTTTAAAAAAAGACCGTAATTCAAACATCTAAAGTTCTATCTTAAGAAACCAGAAAAAGAACATATTAAACCCAAAGCAAGCAGAAAAAAAAAAAAGATAAGCATGGTAGTTAATGTAACAGAAAACAGAAAACTATAAAAAAAAAAAAAATCAAAGAAACCAAAGTTGTTCTTTGAAAAGATCAATAAAATTGACACAATTTATTGACATCAGGAATGAAAGAGACATCACTCAGATCAAACAGATATTCAAAGAATGAGAATATTATGAACAAGTTTATATCAATATATTCAACAACTTCAATGAAACAAACAGATTACCTGAAAGACACCAACTACCAAAGTTCCCTGATAAACAAAACAAGAAGCCTAAATAGCTCCATAGCTATGAAAGAAATTGAATTTGTCCTGAAAAACTTTTCCACAAAGAAAATTCTAGGTCCGGATGGGCTTCCTTCCTATTAAAGGAAGAAATATCAATTCTATATAAACTCATCCAGGAAAAAAAAAAAAAGGAAGGAATATGTCACAACTCATTGTGCAAGGTCAACATTACTCTGATTCTGAAACCGGATAAAGATATTACACAAAAACTAGCCCAATATCTTTCATGGACATAGATGTAAAAGTCCTTAGTAAAATATTAGCATATCAAGCCCTGCAATGTACCAGAATATTAGTAAATCAAATCCAGTAATACATGATGACCAAGTGGAGTTTATCCCAAGAATGTAAAGTTGGTTTAACATTTGAAAAATCAATCAGTGTAATTCATCCTATTAGCCAATTTAAAGAACAAAATAAAAACACACCATATGATGATGTCCATGAAGGCAGAAAAAGCATCTGACAAATTCAATACCCATTTAATGATAGAAAGTTTCAGCAAACTAGGACTAGAAAACTTCCTCAACCCAACAAAGGGCATCTACAAAAAATCTACAGCTAATGTTATATTTAATGTTAAAGACTGAATACTTTCTCCATAAGGTCCAGACACAGAGCAAAGATATCAGTTCTCATCGCTTCCATTCAACCTGGTACTGGAGGTCCTAACCACTGAAGCAAAGAAAAAAAAAGAAAAAAGAAAAAGAAAAAAAAAAAGGCCTATAGACCAGAAAGAAAGACATAGAAGCATCTTTACAGCAAACAATACGATGTGTCTATATAGAATATCAACAAAAATACTACTAAAATAATTAAGTTTAGCATGGTCAAAAGGTCAATATAGAAAAAAATTAACTATTTCAGTGTACAAGTAATAAATAACTGGAAGTCAAAATTAAAAAAAGAAAAAACACTTAAAATAACATCAAAGAAAAAAAAGAAAATAATTAACAAATGATTTGTAAGACCTATACACTGAAAACCACAAAAGATTACTGAAATTAAAGAAGACCTAAACAGGTGAAGAGATACATCATTTCGTGGATCACAAAACTTACGATGTGACTTCTTCCCTACCTTAATCTATGGAATCAATGCAATCCCAATCAAAATCCTAGGAAACCTCTTTTGGTAAAACTAATAATTGATTCTAAAATGTATGTGGAAAATGCAAAGAACCTAGAAATGCTAAAGAAAATTTGAGAGCTATTTTAGAGAACTTGCTCCTTTCTTTGATCTTCTGATTGGTTTTTATTCAGTTTCTATTTTTAATAATACACCTTTACATGCATTTTCCTTTGGAACAAAGAAACTAAAAAACTTATGGGAACTAAAATGGGTATAAATTATAAAGTAAATGAATTCTTTAAGTCAATGACCCCATGTCGAGGTGGAAGTGCTTCAGAATTTCACCAGATAATCTTCTTAGTGGGCAAAAGACATTTATATCAATGTAGCTACAGCAGAACAAAACAGGGTTGCTGGTTTTACCAATGTAATGAAATGTTAAGATCCATACAAATGTTACATTTTTCAGAAGTGGAGCATTAACAGCAATAGCAACTTAATTCTGTCATCAAAATGTTTTCTTTGATATGGCTGCATATCACCATTTGCAAATCACTAAGAAATTCTATATGCATTCTAGCATATTCTCAGTTTCTTAAAAAAAAAAAAATCCTTGAGATTCCATTGTGATAATACAATAGATTTTTTTAGGTTGACACTTACTTCAAATGTGATACTTTAATCATTTCGATGGGCGATTCATCATTGCCTCGTTCACCCCGAAAAGCAATGCTCCTACCTTTAATTGCAAATATTCGAGCATGTGAAAACAGCACATAAAACATGCAAGCTAAACCAACATTATTTGACCAGTGCTGCCCTCTATCCTCCCATTCATTCGTCCATCTGCTTCTCAGCTGTTTCTAATAATCTAAACTCAAAGTATTCTCCAAAGTATTACAAGTTAAAAACCAGTAATATATTACTTATATTCAAATGTCTACTTTATAAAAAGATATTTTCACTTGTTATAGAGTTCTTGAATTCCTTCTATGGTTTCTTTCAAATAATTTAATTTAAAAAATTTAGAAATATCAATTTCTAAAGTTTAAATGTATTTATGGGAGAGCAACTGTCTACTGTAAAAACTACTGGTCTGTTTAAATATAAACATTCTCATGCTTAAGAATGCTAACTAGAGGGACAAACGCTAACAGATATTTAAGATTTCTTGTCTCATGTGCAAAATACTCAACTAAAATATTTTGGCATGTTCCTATCAAAAAGTCTCTATAAACTAAAATTGGGGACTGATAAGAATTCGTTAGCTGCCCAAGAAGCTAAATGATTTTCTCTAATTTAAAAAATACAAATTCTACCTTATGTTTGAACAAATATTTTAATATATTTACCTTGGTTTTTATTTACATTAAACAAAAGAGAGAACACATTCAATTTAAAGATAACTGGAAGAGGCCTACATCCTCCCTGCTCTTCACGGGCATCAGATGGAATCTCACCATTAGTACGTGCCAGATACTCCACATCCTTTCCTGACTCTGTGAGTCTGCCAACCTCCTTAGAAGACAAGGCTATAGAAGTATAATCTATGAACTCAAATGTCCCACTTAAAAAGGTCAGTAACTATTATTTAGAAATTTGTTCCTCAAAAATAAATTTGTAGAAGACAGATTTTAAGTTATCTAAAATTCCTGAACTTGAGCTGACTGAAAAAAGTGAACAGGGATTTTTTCATGAATGACAAGAGCAAATACCATATCATATCTGGGCTCCCACGTAACTAGAAACACCAGTGCATTTGTTGGCAAATCAGAAATCTGGGATAGAGGTTGCTGGGCAGGTCAATTCCAATGAAACTAGAGCAGCACTGGTCTAAGGTGGGGCTAATTCCTTGAGGTTTAGTAACAAACTGAAAAGTACACTAGTTGTTCTCAACTACATCTACATTGGAAATATAAATGGAGAATATAAGGAAGCAACCATACATGGGATTTATTACACGTTACACACTCAAACACATCTTCTTGGTTAAAACCACCTACGTGTATTTATACTGCTATGCCATTTTAAAGAAACCACAATTTTGAAAAAAAAATTTATTTGAAATCACTGCACATGCCATAAAATAATTTGAAATACTCACCTTTTCTATTTTCAAGTTTTTCATTTTAAAATTCATTGGGTTGTAGGTTTAACAATTCTGAACAAGCTACTTTATTGGAATGTTTCTTATTGCAGTCTTTAAACTTCCAGATTAAATTTCCCCTATTCAGTCACCCAGAGACTATCAAAAGCTTTAAATTTTAGCATTTAAAACAATCCATATTATAAGTTTTTTAAGGGTTTCCTAAAAGTCCAAAATTTCAAACTAGATTCTAATGAAGTTGAACTAAAAAGATTTGTTTTAAAACTGTACTTTTGGTTAACTATAACAACGTACCTAAAAGAAGAACTGATATCTTATTTATTTATGAATCTGTCTGTTCAGGCTAATGGTATTCAATTTTACCATACAATTGTGTTAACATAATTTGCATACAATGATGAGTCTTTTCTAGGGCAATTATTACAGAACAAAAAATAAATAAATAAACAGAATACAAGAAAAAAAGTACTTTGGAATGTGTTAATAAATGACAACATCTTTGATCAATATAACAAACCATTTTGAATCTTTTAATAGATTAAACACACAAACCTGTTGGAAGATCAACCAGCTGAAGTTCATTTCTCACTAATCCCATATTGTTTGGTATTGAGGTAGCAAAAGAAAGAAAACCAGTCAAACTCGTCCATTCAATACCCCTGTAATGAGAAGTTTGTAAACAAAGATTAATCTAATACCCTTTTGATTAAAAAATTAATTAAAAAAATAAGTTTTCCTAAGACCTAAATTTTATTAAGAAATAATATTAATATGACCTTATTTCAGACTATATTACCATACATTTCCAACATATATGAAATTACTTCTAATTAAAATTTTATCTCCAAATGTAATGACAAGGTAGTTTTGTTACTGATATTTAAAGCAGAATTAAAATAACTATTAAAATCTGGCAAAGGAGAGTCACATAACAGTAGTTGCTGAATATTCTGTTGCTTAAAAATAAGTGGTATAGAAATATCCTAAGTCAACTGCTTAAAGTTGAGCACACTTTTATCAGGAATTTTATCAAATTTTATCAAAATTCTTGGTTAGGAAGCAGAAATTCCCGAAACAAACAATATAAACTAAGCAGTGAGATTTGGAAGTGGCTGAAAGTTCCAAATCATAAATCAATTAGAGAAAAAGCACAAAGGAAAAATCACAAAGAAAAAGACATGCTGATAAGACAGTAATCTATCCCAATGCCCATAGAGTCTCCTTTATGTGGGACTGATCGCAGGTGAGTCCATGTTTTTTCCCCACGAACATAACTGGAGTATTCACCATCATGGCTTGCAGAGAATGGAAGGGGAAGTGGGGAACACTGGACAAGTAGACCATCAGAATCATAACAAGAAGTGAGACACACTGTACTACCACCCTGTGTTGCTTAAAAGGCAATAGAGGCTGGTGGGGAAGGAAATCTAAACCTCTGTTCCACATGTACTTGCTCACGAGCATTTAAGGGACAAGCATTTTCACCATCCTGTCTATGGTCGCTTTCATGATACAATGGCAGAGTTGAGCAGTTCTAACATTTAGTTTTATATTTAAAGTTATTTCTTTAAATATAAAATTATGCATTTTATATTTAATTAATATAGTATTAATTATAATACTATAATTGCACTCAGATGAGGCTGCTTAAAACTGAGCACTCTTGAGAATTTCTAAGCCTGGAATGACGTCCCTCTTTCCCTCTTCAATACTTCTCGAGTGCAAGTCTTGGCTCTAGCTGGCATCTCCGCATTTGTTTCTGTATCTTACCGGTTGTGAAAAATAAGAACACTGAGTGCATAAAGAAGGCCTGGCACAGAGTAAACACTGTAAGTATTAGCAATTGTCATCATTATTGGTATTACTATGTCAAAATCTAATTCAAGTCCTATCTTGTTCATGAGGCCTCCCATTTACTGAATTCAAACCACATCTACAGTGAATACAGGATAATTTGGTTAATTATTCACTGGAAAGGTACCTTTGTCTCTTGTTTCTCTTCTTTTCCCCTAGCGTGTAACAGTACTCATTAAGTTTTCTACTCAGGGTGAACAAAAGGAGAGAAGAATCATTTTAGAAGTATTCCATTCTCTCTGTAACTCTGATAGCTTCAATCAGACCTTAAAAAACCAGAAAACCACAGGAACTTTAAGACACACTCTCCGAGCTCGTTGCTGGCAGTGTGAGCTACTTAAGCTCCTGTCTAGTGATGCCCCCATCTCTGGACACCAAGAATCCCAGTCCTCCCAGTCTCTGCTCCTTATTTTTAAAAATATGTCTGTTAAGTACCCAGTATATGCCAATAACTATACTAGGTGCTGAAAAATCCAGCTGTGAATGAGACAGGTATATTAACCGTCCTTCTGGAGCTTATGACCTAGCAGAGTTCAACAGAAGCTTGTAAGAGTCACACGGAATCTGGTCTCGGGGCCAGGCAGGAGTGGTTCCTGGACAGCATTAAAGCTGAGCCCTGAGGGGCAAATAGGATTTTGCCTGAAAGCCTGATCAACTGAGGAAACAGTGTGGCTGGCTGAGAAAGAGAAACACTGCAGTGGACTATACTCTCTGTGAAAGGAGGCGCCACGTCATGCCTTGCCAGGCAGATGGGAAGAGCTCAGTAAATTCCGTTAGATTAAGTAAATGAGTTTGAGAAAAAACCAGCGCTTCTCCTTATGTTTATTAGTGCCATACATATTCAAGAAGTGCTGGTCCCACTGTTTAGAAGATGTCCCAGTGTTCAGGATATAACAGAACATGGGGGCGCTGCTTATTTGTCACCCAACATTCTAAGCATGCTGCCTTTGAGCAGATTCTAGCATCAGCTTATATGTCCAATACCTACTGAAAAAAATAATAAGAAAATAAAAATCTAGTTGGACCTCAAAGTAGATTAAGGAGAGGATTATTTCTCAAAAGAATGAAAATTTGTCAAACACAACTGAACACCACAGTGCTCTCAGGATTAGAAAACTACTGTTTAGGTTTAAACCATACACTGAGCTCTATCAAATATAGAGCAGCTCATTTTCTGACTCGATCTAGATTTGCCTTGCAGGATTCCTAACAACTGAACAACTGTGACCTTATCAGTGGGTATTTGGGCTCTGACTCCTATAGCTTCCCCAAGCTGGGCCTGTTGACCCCCACTGGGGCTGCTACAGGGGCTATTCTTCAACGCCGGGAGCTAGGGGAGCACATGCTTCTGGAAAGGCCTTGAAGTTCAACAATTATATCAAAGTAACTTCTGCAAATTTACAAACAAAATAGAGATCATTTTACTCTCCAGAATCACTCAATTTACTCAAAGCAATACTGAGTCAACAATGTTCTGATACCCATATAAACTACTGTTCTAATAATTTTTGATATTGAAAATGGTATTGGGCTATATTGTTATAAATTTAGTCTACTGCTCAAAGACACAAACTAATAATCTAAGCAAATTAATACTCTAAGAAAACCTACATGTACCACTCCACTTCATTTACTTCTAAGTATCTTCCAATAGATTATAAGCTTCAAAGATGTCTGTTTGCAAGCATACTGAAGATGCTCGGTACTTACTTTTAAAGCATAACTGGTTAAAACATGGTTTTAAAAAACCACAGAGACACAACCATCTGCAGTTAGGCAGTCCCTGGCCATGCATATGCATAAAATTCAAACACTTAAGATTAAGTGGTTTTAAAAAACACATTTAGTACAAGGCAGAAAAACAACTTTCTAAAAGTTGGCCCTTAATTTGCATGTGAATAGAATGTATTGGGTTTATTGCTAATAAGTTATCACATTTGTGAAATTTTCATAATGGTTTTTAATTTAATACTATAATTGCATTAACTGAAATATAAAGACAGCAGGATTTTATTATATTCTTGGGTACCAGCTCTGGATATAAAAGGTGAGTTATCTTCAAAATGGCAATTAAAAGGGAAAGTTCGTATGAAAAAATGGAACACATTTGTGTGATCATTTACAACACCAGCCTGTCTGAGTAGCATGTCTGTTAGTTATTTGGTATCCCAAGTAACACTTTATACTTTCAGTGTTACTCAATAACAAATATTATTATATCATGTGTTAAGTCATGCAACCTAACTGAGCCAGGATAAAAAAAAAAGTCTTGTTAAAAAAATAAACAAATCTCACTGATAAACTAGCTACTGTGTATTTATTAAAAGATTTCAGTGTTTAGAAGAAAATGAAAATGTGCTGACTTTTTCCAGAAGCATGTATAAAACTCTTAGCATGGACCCTGGCTCAGTCAAATTTTTATCTTAGTGTCAAAATGTGTGTTTTTTAGCTGGAGATCTAGCACACACACCGTAAGAACTCAGTTCCATCTAACTTTCCACAGATTACTCTACAATACTCAGTTTCTTCTTCTATAAATTGGGAGTAATAACAGTGCCTACCGCATGGAACTGTAGTGGAGATTCAATGAAATGATGCATGCAAAGTATTAACACTTAACATAATCCTTAGAACAAGTACTGATTAAATGGAGAGTTTTGACTGGTTGGTGTTAGCCATAAACGGAAACACTACACACAAAAGGCCAGAGTGAAAGGAAATGTCAAGAGAAGAAATGTAGACAGGAAGCAAAGGAGACAGCATCGGCAGTGGCAGCAGGGATGCCTAGGCTGGAAGAACAGAAAGGTGTGCAGCCTGAGGGTCCAAACTGATAACTGTGTCACTGCACTCCCAAAACCTAACACTTCTGAAGACATTATTACTCCATGTGAATGTACTTAGGGAGACACTGAAGGGCACAGCATAAGGTGCGATAAACAGTCGCTCAAGGCTGGACCACAAAATAATGGGCCTGCAAGAATAAGGCAATGGAAATTTTCAGAAACTTCCATCACAAGCAGCAGTTGTGATACTCGAGGGGTTGACCCTTCCCCATTCAGAAAATGCGCTTACTCAGAATAATGTGTTGCTTAAGGGTTCACTAAGAATTTTAACGTATACCTGAGGCCTATACTTACATAATGCACAGAGAGCAGAAAATGGCCTGACTTACACTTTTGTTAAAAGATCATCAAAAAATCCTGGCAACTTAATTACATTATATTATACGTGTATAGCTTCACAATCCATCTTTGATAGGGCAAAAAAGAAAACTAGCCATATGATTAACAAAATAATGCCATGGAGCAGATAGGTATGCACTTTAAAATAGAAAGCAAGAGGGATTCTTCTGTCATTTTCTCTCTCCCCCACAAATCTGCCTACGCAGCACTCATAAAACAGATCACCTCTGAAAAATGAGACAATAAATGCTATACAGTGTTGGTCCTATTCTGATGGTGCTTAAACAAAGACATAAATGAGATTAATAATTAAATTGACTTTATTCAAATTTTTCAGGAGCAGTCCTACTAAGAAACCTTTACAGATATGAAAAACTAAATAAAACTGAACAAGAAAACACAGTGATTTCCAGGAAGAAAACAGCCTGGACTTTAGGAGAAATAATTAAGATGCAGCAATGTAAGTAAGAAAAAATTCTCCACTGCATAATGTCCTTTATAAAAAGCAAACGTACTCATCCTTGATTAGCATAGCCATTAGCTGGACATGAATATTTATTATCCTAAGTTTTCAGTCAAATAATCACTACTGCAGAAGTATTCAGTGTAGGAAGGTCTATGAGAACCTTTTCTGGTACTCGGTATGTCTGCGATGTCACTGACACAATGACATACTCACCTGACTTCACATGAGTGGACGCTCAACTCCTTGTACAGCAGCCCATTGGTGAGATGGTATACCAGGATAGAACCGTTACCTGTACCTATCAAATTGACATAATAGAAGAGTATTACCTAGGGGGAGTTCCAGATCTTTCCAACAAGTCTTTTCTCAAGATTTTAATAATTTTACAACATGCATCTTTTATAAAAAGGGACCAAAGCTACGTGTTAAAAAAGACTCAATTTCTATGCCTCTCCTCTGGTCAAAATGGGCCTAATCTCCTGTGCTTTAAAATATTGCTTAAATCAAGGACTTTAACGGAAAGATTACAAAACCTAATTCAATACACATAAAATTTGAAGAAGCACTTTCCTCAGCTTTTTTACACATGGAAGTTTATAGTTTTTGAAATTTGGAATGTTCATTATAGTGAGTCTTCAAAAAGGCAACCTAGCAGAACTCATTAACCAGATTTTTCTATTTTTCTTTACAAAGATTTTGTTTTGGTTTTGGTTTTTATATTAAGTAAATTACAAAGAGGTGGTGGAGTATGATGGTTAACTGTGGATTTTGCACAAAGAAGCCCGAGTTCAAGCCCTGGCTCTGCCTGACTCTTACAACTTACTTTCCCACTCGAAGGCTGTGTTTTTATCCCTTTAACAAGGGTATAATAGAAAACCCATTCATTGGAGATTAAGTGTGCTGGAGAAGACATATGTAAAACACTTAGTGTAGTGCCTGACATGCAGTATATGATTATTACTATTTCTGTTATTACTATAATTATGGTTTGTAGTTGTTATTTTGTCTAAAGCTTTTCATTATCTCAGAAGAGACATGGCCATACTTAAGAAAGTAATGTTTCAGTCCTTAAAATGTTTTTATTAAGTAAGAAAAGTACATAGTATAATTGGCCAATCACTTTCTCACTGTACCTGATTTAAAAAAATTAATTCACAAAAAGCATGAGAATGTAGAAATAATAATAAATTTAATGATAGTAATAACAGAAGTAAAAATGGTAGGCAAATTCCAATTTTTAGCTTACTTGCTAAATAAAGCTTCCGAAATGTTTTGTAAAACTATTCTAGGAAAAAAAACAGTATTACACTTGTTTATATTTATCATCAATTCCACAGTAATATCTAAAGAATTATGAAAACTTTCAGTTAACAGATCCTCATAATAATCAAATGACTTCTACATTCTGCAATTTTGATGATATGAACCTATGATCTGATACTACAGGGGCGCCATAAGGAGAGGTGATTTGACAACTGAACTCTGCTTATCTTCCTTGGTGACTCTGCAAAAGCTTAGGCATTTGTATTTTTTGATTTTACTTTATTATATTAAATTCAATGAGTGACTTGATATTCACTATATACCAGTATAATACAGCTTATTCTACTATAGAAATCTCAGACCCTGAATTTGCTATTATCTAGCTATCCCAAGAAGTAATTTTCTCTAAGAAATTGACAAAATCCTAACTAACAAATGAGGCATATTGACATTGTACATACACTGTACATTGACAAATCCTAATTAAAGTCTCTATAAGAGATTTAATATGAATCAGTAGTTGCTGAAGCTAAAATTAAACATTAATCTGCATTTATATAAATCTGGACATATGTACACACAGGTTATTGAACCTTAAAATTCAAATCACTTTCAGAAGACAGTAATGAATAAAATGGGAAAAAATAATAGTGCCAAATAGTAATATTCAAATGAACGTTTGGTACTCACAAATCAACCATTAAGCTAAATTGAGACATACTAGCAACAAATAAATGTGGTCAGGTTTTCATTTTAGAAAGAAAAAAAAAAAAATCACAAATCACGTTTTTATTTTCCTGGGGAGAAAGCCAGAAGCCAACAAATAGCATCTTTAAAAAAATGCTGGCAATTGCAAACAGATATTATTTTTTGAAATTTTAGACAAATGCATTTTAACCTTATATGCTTAATAGCAAATTAAAATTTGCTTTCTTCTATACAAGAAATTAGGTTACTCACATTACTATGAAATTAATGTGACAGCAAGTGGAAACTCACACCAATTTTTCAATCTACAATATAAAATTATGCAATTCCAAGAGGCAAATATTAGTTTATAGAGACTATAGATACCTTAAACAAATTTTAATAAACAATTCCTAGCAAAGGAAGAACACTGCTGTTATTATGACTATTTATGACTAACTATGACTATTTATCAGTTAACAAAATGACACGCACAGAAAGAGCTTGGGGTGGTCCAAGAAAACTCAAGGAGTCCAATTCAGCATCACACAAGGACTACCCTCCTTACCAAAAAGGTACCCGTAGTGTCAGGGTCTCTATCAGTCAGTGTCAGGTGGATGAATTATGATTGTGGTTAAGAATAAATAAATAAAAAGATGAGTGGATTTAAAACAGAAAAAAAAAGAAGAAAAACATTTTAAGATGAGTGTTTACATGATTTCACTTAGCTTCAAAGAGAAAGGATTTTCTAGTAACCAGCAAACTTAAATGTCTTATAAAACATGCATGAAGAATTAAGAAAAGAACAGGTCTATACTCACCAACAGCAAGCAGTGGCTGATACATCTTGATGTTTTTGGTGGTCAACGGCGGACACATACGGACCGTAAACTGAGGTGAAGGCAGGCCTGAAAGCAGTCCTGTTAGCAGGAATTTGAGGTGCACTTCCTGCAGAATGGCACCTTTGGGATGTTCTTCCCCAGCAATTGCGCTTTGCCCTGATTTGTAATTAAAAATACCAATATGTTAATTATAACGTGTACTGATCTTAAAAATCTCAAAAAACTTTCCAGGGGAAACACTCTTCAGACCAAGAAGAGCATCCTCCAGTCCAGAAGGTGCCGCATGCCACTCCAGGGGCTTTGGCTATGCAAGGGCTCTGCACTTAGCTATAGGACCTAAACTGCACTGACATCTCAAAAAATAGATTATTCTAGAGTACTGCCATCCAGAATTTGGGGACCTTTGTCTCCTAAGAAACACTGTGTCAGCCAAAGTTCCTGGAATTAGGGCACCAAAGACAAATCAAGGCAACTAGATTTGAAGGGCAGTTAATTAATATTATTATATATAAACTGCAACTGTTGAGAGTTAAGTATTTAATGACATTATTTTCAGATATAGCATTTGTACTTAGGTTATCAAGTCTCAAGCTAAAAAGATGACTCCAATAAAAACCACTCTGACAAAATATTAATATGAAGAGTACAACAAAACCAAGACCGTTTACTAAAAAGGGTATACATATTTTCTTTCTGTAAGCCACTATTGACTACTGGGATTAAGTTGTCAAAAATACATAATAAAGAACATGTGAGCGTATATACGTATACACACATACAAACACACATACTGTGAAAGGGAAAAATGTAAATAATTACTAGGAGTGGGTGATAGGAGTGGGTGATTGAATATAGTCTTTTGAGGCTATAAAGGTGTTTTAATAATAATGTTATTTTAAAATCCATAAAATATACAGGAAAAAATGGTCATCAATTTAATGCAAAAAAAAAAAAGATCCTTTAGAATTAGTCACACAGTCAATATTAACTTTTGGTAACAAAAAATGGGGTCTAAAGGAATGGGAAATTCAACAGATAGCTACCGTGTGTACCCACCCTCAGTAGCCTGGTGTTGACTCCTGAGAATTGTCATATTTTTCTTCAGGCATCTTCCAGAGGCAATTCATAAGGTAGGCAGATTAGGCCTTAATAAGCAGCAGCCTTTACCCAAGGAATATAAATTAGGCCTCTGTATTTAACTGAATTGCTTTCAATTATCACTAAGTATATAGTGAATTTCAAATTAAAAGTTTAATTAAAAGTTTTAATTAAAATGTTTTCAAGTAACCAATCTTTATTTAATACTTATAAATCAACTACATTGTCAAGAACTGTTATATACTCTATATCCTTTAGTCTCCTAAAAAATTTAATTTATATCACTCAGATACCTAAACAGCATAAAATTTCAACCTCTTTTATATTACTGATTAGTTCTGTGTATGTGTGTTTATAATTCTTTTCAATTTAATATTTTATACTAAGTGCAAACAAGGTCAATTAACCAGAAAATTGTGTTACTGATGAAATTCATTTTGCAAAATAAGCATATGTCTAAACTTCTTCATATGGAGTTATATCTAGAAGGTAAAGAAAAAACATTTTAAATACAAAAGTTAGTGTCAGTGAGCAAAAGGATTTTACAAATTACAGGAATCATGAGAAGATCAAGGTCTAGAAAGCTCTTGCCTAAAATCACACTGGAGCAGCCAGGGCTGGGGGTAATGGCCAAGGAACCAGCTCCAGACCGGGGCGAGTTCACATTCTGGCTCTTCCGTTTACTGGCTGTGCAGCTTTGAGCAAGTTTTTAAATCTCTCTGGGTCTCAGTTCCCACATACATAAAAATGGAAATAATATTACCTCCTCTGCAGGGCTGTTTGAGGTAATACACAGAGCATTTAGCATAGCACTTAACAGTATTACGTATCCAATAAATGTCATCTCTGATTAAGAAGATTAATAAGGTAATGATCTTTCTAGCATACCACCTATCTAGCATTTAAACAAAACAACCTAGTAAATAATACTGATTTTTCAATTACATTGTAGAAGAACAAATAATGATACAGAAAATCCTTTATAAACGACAGCCATGATTTTAAAATAATTAGACATCAAAATTGCTTGAATATTTACAATTTCTAGTTGTATAATATTTGAAATCACAAATCATCTTTCTTCCTTTAATATATATAATAATCAAATAATTTGGAAGCAATATTTTATCCACAAATAAACATTTGTTTAAAGTAAGAGTCTCCAATTTGTAATCAAGAAAATGTATGTCAAAATGTTAAAATAATTTTTTCTAATACTGCTCACTTTATTATTCTTTCAATAAATATTTATTGCACATCTAGAAAGTACAAGGCTCATTTTAGTTTTCTCAAGTATTAACTCTAACTTTATAATAATTACAAATCAGTGTCTACTAATTTTGCCTATAAAAATGAATACCTAATATGAAAGGTAGAGAAAAAACAAAAGCTTACCAATCATGTTATCTAAGGAGAGGTCTGGGAGTTTATTCTGTAGCACTCCTACAGGAATTCCACAGAAAGACACTGGTGAATATAAAGGTGACACACCAGAACTACTGCAAGACATAATAATTAGATGGTTTTTGCATATTTAAAACCTGCATTACATATTAGTAACTAACAAATAACAAATTTCAGATCACGGCATTCCACCTATTTTTCTTACCCATAGGTAAAATATTTCTAGTAGGTTTACATAATGGCCAAAAAATCTAAGGTCTTATCACTTTAAAAATAATTTTAGAAAAAGTCCCTGCTATTTTTATATGATTCTAGTAAGTTTAAAAGAAAAAAAGAGGAAACAGAAAACATGATCCCACTGATTTATCTACCTGTTCCGTGAATTTCGATTACAAACTGCAGACTTCAGTTCCCATACCATGACCCTTCCATCGCTCACCACGAGGGCAGCCGCGTTCTCATTGACGGGACAACACACCATACTGAAGGGGCGGACAGTTTTTGTCACCCTGATTGCATCACACTGGCTTCGTAAATCATAGGTAAGCTCCTGGACAGGATCTGGATCTTAACAATAGTATTGTTTTCTTTTAAATATCAGAAAGCAACCATATCAATATCGCTAATATTTGTTTTAATTTAAATAAACCTCAATTAAAAAGGAAATCATTCCTTTGCTAATGCAAAGTTTGTCAAGAATGGCTTTCTTTTTTATAATTATTACTAATTTCTTCAGAATATAATTACCTTGATTACAGTCTATGCCAAGTTTAATTTCCAAGATAACAACTATAATCAAAATAGCTTATTTTTAAATATTTTTAAAATAAAGAAAATGCTTTGAAAAATGATCAACAGTAATGATTAAATAATAGTGCACTATAGACCATCATAATTTATAGTAAATCTAAATAAGCCTGAAAATAACATACTTTACAAAAGATGTAAAAGTCATTTTTCCCTTTTCATAGTTCATTATTTCACAAAATATTATTTTTATTCTCCAGGATAAGACTCAAACTGACAACTGAATGACCTGAAGACTTATTAACCTATGTCACTTTATAATGAAAATTCCTAAAGCAGAGGAAAAGCTAAGGGGATATAATAATAAATGTACACGTAAGGTTGGACTTGTGCTGAAGAAAAATTCGTAAAAGATAACATCTACTGGCTCATGGAAACAATCAAGGAATTAAAAATATTCCTTTCTTTGCTGTACATAAGAGGTATACTATTATAACACCAAAAGATTAGTCTTGGGCTTGTGCTTTATGACCCCTATTACAACCATATTCTACCTTCTCAAGGCCAAGATTAGCATTACCTCTATGATTTGGCTGGTATTTACCACATGAAGTTTTATAAAATAATTCTGAAGAAAAATATAATTGACATTATTGTGAGATATAAACTTACCTGGGTCCTCACTTGAAGTAGTGAAAATACTACTGTAAGATCTTCGAACACGTAAAGTTATACAACCATTTTCATGTAGGCAAAATAAACCATCACGTTGGAAGCAGGGTATTACCTTTAAATAGATGATTTACTTATTTTTAAAAACACAACTGATTATAGTATATACTGTGAAATTCATAAATTCATCTTTAGAGAATATGGGCAAAAAACAAAAAACAAAAATATACCACATAAATCCTAAGCTTTAAAACTAAACGACCATTTAAAAGATCTATTTCTTTATGATTATATGATTTGTCTTTATCCACGTAACTTTAATAATTCAGTAAATATCTCCATATCGGTCAGAAGAATTTCTAGAGTAAATCAAACCAATCAAAAGTGCAGAAAAATAAAGAAAGTAAAATAACACTGTTAATCTTTAAATCAATAGAAAGAAGAAAATCAAACTAAGGACTTTTGTGAGATTATAGTTTTTCTCTATATAACATTCACGATCAACTTTTAAGTATGTAATTCATAAATTGCAGATACCTGCAGAAATGGAACTCCTGTTCGTTCTATTGCAATCACACCCACTGTTTGATTCACCTCAAGGTCAAGGATTAAAATCTCCCGAGGATAGAGTAACAACATGTGATTCCTTTTGGAAGGCAGATATGCCAACTGAAGGCAATCATTGAGGGTCATAAATTCAGCACTGAAAAAAGTATACATTTACTTTAGATATTGAGAAATGAGACAAAGACTTTCTTCCTACAGAAAAGCTTATTAATGGACTAAATTTTGTACCTTCCACATAATAACTGTCAATGAGAATATGTCATCATTTCTTAAAATGACCAACAGGAGCTAATATCTAAAACTTGGACCTCTACTACGTGCCAAAATCCAAACTATACGACCGATGACAATGATATTGTATAGGCTGAACAGAGATGTATTTCTAAATTTTTGAATTTTTAAAGTAGTAAAATAAAAGTCTATGATATAAGATGGCAAGTTACAATACTACACTGACATTTATAAGACAGCTTTATTTTTATTTTGCAACTAGAAGTACAAAACAGATTGCTGAAATCAAGACTCAGGATTAAAACAAAAACATTTAGGGTGATTGGGGCCACTGGATGAGGATTCAATGGACTATCTGTATCGCCTTGGGCAAGTCACTTCCTCTACTATTCCTTCAGTTACTTTTAATCTTAAATCTTTTTTTTTAAAGTAGGGTATTTTATTCGCTTATCACAGCATTTTCTTCTGTGCAAACAAAATATATAAAACTATATGAGGTTGTAAAAGACAAGAGTCTCAAAAATCAATTTGTGATTATTGCATATATTTAATCACAACCTTTTTATAATAAATATATTGCAATAGGAATAGACATACAATCATGTACTTTTTTAACACACCAATTTTATTAAAAGGTTTTGAAATTTAAAATAAAGTTAGATTAGAGGACTAGAGAGAAGGATATGGATTGAATTAAAATCCTGGTTCTACCATTTCCTGGCTCAATGAATTGAGAAACATATTTAAAATAATGTGGGACTCAGTTTCCTCATTTATAAAATGGAAATAGTACTACTACCCAAGTTGGTAGTAAGATTATATGTCATGATGTATAGTTCCAGTTGAAGGAATTAATAATTCATTTCCCCAAAACTCGGATGAACATGACTCATATGAGAGAAATGTAGCATACATAAATCGTAATTTATGAAACTATACAGACTACAAAATAGTTATTTATTTATGAGACAGAATAAAAAATGAATAGAAACTTCTCTGAAGATATGTAAGGAGCAATCTTAAATTATTTCAGCATAGAATGGGACATAAATTAGTGAACTTAACCAGCCTACGGTTTAATATATAAAAAAAATTTACATATAAATTCAGAATGTATTTGTAGAGCAATCTGTATTTTACCATATATTTTTCAGGTAATTACCCACAGAGTCTAGATAGAATAATCTCAGCATATTAAAAATAAAGGCTCTTTTAAAATGAATGCCAAAAATTCTGCCAAAGCAATAAAAATATGGAAATTATTGTTCTAGGAAAAATAAATCTATGTCTAATACACAAACTTAGTTAAAGTAAAACTTTATTCAAGTGCAATTTATGATATGAACAACAATAGCTAGTATTTACCCAATGAATGCTTACTAAGTATTAGCCACTATGTTAAGTACTTTAGTTACTGTATCTATTAATTCTTACAACAACCCATGAAATCCTTTAAAACATTACTTTAGAGATTGGGAGAGTGAAATGTGAGCAAGATTAAAGAATTCTCTGAGTCACATAGCTACAATTTCCCCTGGCCCTTAACCAGGATGAGAAACATCTCTACATGTGTAAGAAAAACGCCCATATTTTACAGCTAAAGAGATTGCAGAGCATTTAACTCAGGAAAATGTATTTAAAATGAAAATCCAGATTTTGTCTCCAAATTTTTAATGTATTCAATAGCCACACGTTAGAATGTTCATCCTATATTTCCGAAAGTAAAAATCAGAAATTAAAACTTTTAATTTATAAAAAACAGTGGAGGGAGTTTAACGCAATTCGTGGAAACAAGAGAGACATGTTAAATGCTAAATCTCTGAAGGAGGAGACAAGAAAATTCAAGTGAGAACGAGAAAAGGCGAGATGAAGAATATCAATCTTAGCGCATCTTCAAAAACGATTTTTTCGAGACTGATGACAAACAGATGAACAAACAGTTGTTAGTGTTACAGTTTTACACTTGCAACTTACCTAGGTTTCTCTTGAGTGATTAAGATTTTTACTTTATTAAGAGCCTTCTTAGCCCCTGTGGCTGCAGCCAACTTGTTATGAGCTGGGCTAGAGTGTGGGCTGGATATGTAAACTTTTTTCCCAGGGCCTGAGGGAGGCTTGGCCGGAGAGAAGTCTGAGATGAACACGATACCCTCACTGGTGAGTACTATATGGAGAGAAGCCAAACGCTGATTAAAGTTTAATCAGGTTTAGCACAGTTTTTTTCCAAAACAGTTTTGAGAGCAAAGTAATGATAACTTTAATAATATAGAGCTGGCACTGTTATGCAGTCCTAACATAACGGGAACATTCTCCAGGTTGAAGTGAAACAGGTGGTCCATTACAATTCATCACAGGACTCCAGGCTCAGCATTCTAAATTAATGTTTTATATTAAAAAGATACCAGAAAGTCACTGGCAGAAAAAACAAATATTTGTTCTTCCAAGTAATTCAGTGCACAGACTTTCATTAAATATGTTTCTTCGTTATATACCTTAACTTAAAAATCCAAATACTTTTCTAAATATAAAATTTACGGAAGGGGAAAAAAAAATCATATATAAGGTGCTCTGCATATCACACTTCATTAAGTTCAAATATATGATTTGATGATATAAATTTTTTATCATCAACATGAGCCAGTCTAAAAATATTTCTTTTTTCTTCTTGAGCATCGATTGAACCTTAGGAAGTATAAAAAGTATTCTTTTTCTCTTTATATCTAGTGTAAAAGTAGAGTGCCACCAGCAGCCTGCTATGCAATACAACCTGCCCACCCTCGTCCCCTCATTCTTCTCCATTCCCTTTATCCTGTTTTATCTTCTTATACCATTATGACCTCTTAATATCCTAGAATTTATTAATTCATTATGTTCAGACTTTAGGATATGACACCCTCTCACTAGAATGCATACTTGATGAAGGCAGGAATCTTTGTCCTGGTTCACAGAACCTTGTTGTAAGTTCCAGAATGTACCTGACATATAGTTAATAGTTCAAGAAATGTCTGTTGGATATTTATTTCTTAGAAAAATATTTTCTAAACAATTTAGTCATAAAAATATCTGTCTAAAAATAAATCTAATTTTTAGATCCGTAGCTCAGTAAAACATGAAGAGCACACTGGCAAAAACAACTTCTGAAAGAAAATATTCCCTTGGGCTTATTCTGTTTCTTACGTGCATCTGTTTACGCACTCAAAACACATGGCATGAATTAGAACTAAAAAAAAATGAATTTGGCCACAGACTAAATGAAGCCATTAACTCAAGTTCTTTAAATGTTCCAGAAAAACAAATTTAATATGAATTGGAATAGCACAGCAACTCTCTGGCTAATCGGATTCTATTCACCAATTCAACACAGTGAAGGTCTAAGTCTGCTGATTTAAACTTCTATCAAAATCCTTACGAACGCTACGGGTTATGATTTAGCATCTGTATTAGGAACTGCAGGAGCTGTATTAGGAGCTCAGGGATGTGCTTCTCCACTTTGCTCAACTGTTTTAACATTACAGATGTATGATGTGTGTGTGGGTATCTCACGTATATGGCATTAACAATATGATAAATACCTCAACTCAGTTTCCACAAGAAACTATTACTCACAAGTTAAATGCGAGGGATCAAAAGGATCGAAAGAAAAAGAAAGGATGTTATCTGCATAGCTCTTCTTCCACAGTTTGGTGCCAGTGTCCGCATTCCAGAGCACGATGTAATTTGGCGGGTGGATGGCAAGCAGTAAATCTCGAGAAGCATCTTGACTCCATAACCACTGAACATCTGTAGAGACCACATAGAGGCAAAATTCAGAAGTCATCCACTTCAACACACTCAGTTATCATGTCCTTGATATTTAGTTTGTTTTTTACATAATTCTTAATCTTAACTCCCTCTCTCACCCCAAGGTTGCATAAATGTGTATATGTGTCAAGATTTCAGATGATAAGCTAATTTTATATAAAAATGAGTTGTCTGAACTTTAGGATCTCAAGGTCCAAATTTTCAAGTAATCTGAAATATTACTTCGAAGAAAATACAAGGCAATTGGCATTAATCATTACTTAAAACTTCACGTCAAAGACTGCCTAGCCATGATCACTAATGTCACACTCGCCTAATGCCTTTGTGGAATTACTTAATGTGACTTTGCAGGATTCCATGGGTTTTTTCCCACAACGGTAATCAGGATAAAGATCTAGTTCAGTACCTAGTACATAATTAAGTATTCAATAAATATTTTTTAAAAAGCCATTTAAAAACTCAGTCAAAACAGTCAGTCAAAGCGTTGAGTCTGAAGAATACTGTATTGGTTTTAGGTCAATAACATGAACAAGCAAACAAATGATCTATATAAGAATAAGAATAAAAATTTGATCATCTCTATTAATGGAAAGCATGCCCTAGGGCTAACACAAAACAGCAGTTCAGCCAAGTTTACTCATACTATAGCTTAGACTGCAAGACTGTTTAAACAGCTTGATTTTTCTCATTATGTTTGTTTGAGGCTGATGCTGAAATTAATGCATTTTACCAAAGCTCAAATCAGCTGAGATTTGAGGAAACATGCCTAAAAATGTACTAATAAGGATAAAAAAAAACTACATTCAGATCAGTAAAACAGGCTAAACACAATTCAAAGTTAACTGGGAAGTGATGAAATTAAATGAATGGAAAAAGAAAATACTCTCAGAGTAAGTATATTAATATAAACGTTAGCAGAGCACACTTTCCTCACCCTGAATGGGTTTGGTATGTTCTTGGATCTCACACTGAGCTATTCCTGCTGCTACATCCCAAACGATGATCTTTCCATTGACGTCGGCAGAAGCTAGGCGCAAGGAATACGGTGAGCCAATGTTATGGTGATAGTTTTCTCTGGCCCATTTAACCTAGTATCAAGAAATAAAATTAAATAAACACTTGCACTGAATAAAACTAAACATAATTTTCATAAAACATTAACCCGAACTCACACAATATTCTACATTTATAGTACAAAACTATTTAGAAAGAATAAACAGGAAACTGATTTCTATCTTGAAAGTCTGACATTTTTATTGTTTATATTTTTTAAGTTGTAGTTAAAATATTTTTGAAAACAACACTATGTTCCTGCCTTTAAAATAACCTTAATATTCTGTGAAATTCAGGTAAAAACTCTAAAACACCATATCATAAAATGGTAATGATCATTGGTACACCGTTGGATCATGCTAATGATCAAATATTACATTCATAAAATCTAATTATGACAGAGGATCTAAAATTCTAAATTACAACGTAGAATGTTTCTCTGTACTCTATTCTCCTAATTAAAAAGAGACAACTTAGAGCTACAGAAACCATGTGGATGGAAAAATAGGAAAAAACAAAAGCAAACAAAAAACTCTGGCTGTCCTTCTTTCATAAACTTGGAAAAATGTTAATCGTTTTTTCTCTAAAAAAAAAATGTGTGCTTCATATCTCTGGCAACATCATAAGAACAGAATTTTTCAAATAAAAACCATAAGAATTCCAGTGCAAATCAGGTTAAGCCTGGGCATCAAATACTGATAAGGTTAGGAATAAAACACGGTCCTCACCCAGAGCCAAGGCTTTCTTTCCCAGCCACTTCCTTGGCCATAACCTCCCCTCTCCTCTAGCTCAGCATCCTGCTGGGTTTCTTCAAAGCATTTACCACACAACAATCATAATGAATTATTTATTTATTTCGACCTATCACCAACCCACGAACCGCAAGTTCCATAGGGCAGGATCGTGCAGGCCTTGTTCACATTCAATAACCAGACATTAACACAGCACCCGAAGCTGGTGTTCCACAAATACGTGTCAATAAATGAACTGAAACACCACAGAATCTTTGACTATTATGTGCATATAAACGTATGTATATAGCAGTGAGCATATATACATAAACACACTATACATAATGCTAAGGTAGGAAAACTATGCTAACCAGGTCCAATGGTATTCATGAAAAAGATGGAAACAAGAAGTTTTCTGAACTTCAATGTTCATAAGCCTTAAGGTTCTATTGTAATACATCTTTTCCTCAGGCAAGATTTTTTTTTAAAGAAAATGTATGTATATGAGTATGTATATATGCATACATGTATATGTTCGAATATGTGTAAGTGTATATTTATTTTAAATAATGTGTGTATATATGCAGTAGATCCTCATTATTGGCAGATTCTGTACTGTGAATTTGCTTCACTAAAATTTGTGATTTTTTTGCAAACTCAATACTTGCTTTCACAGTCATCCACAGACATGTGCACAGTGGCAAAAAATTTGAGTCACCCAGCATACATGTGCATTCCCATGGTCTATTTAGCATCATGTTTTTTGCATTTTTGTGCTTTTTGTTGATTTCACTATTTAAAATGGTGCTGAAGTGCTGTCTAGTGTCCCTAAGTGTAAGAAGTTGTGACGTGCCTTACATGTAAGATAAGCATTATTCAGGCATGAGTTATAGTGCTAGTGGCTATGAATTCAATGTTAATGAACCAATAATATATGTTAAATAAAATGTCTTTTAACAGAAACACATACAAAGTTATATACCAATCAGCGGACAAAAATAGTGTGACTAGAGCCTCACAGGAACCTACCCCTGTATTTCCTCTAGGAACAATCGATGTTTGAGTATCTACTAGTCAGTGTTTGCAACAACTTTACAGAATAAAACTACCATGAATAAGAACTGATTGTATGTGTGTGTGTAAACCCACACTCATATATATACATGTGTATGTGTATTTATAGAGATGTATATGTAATGTTTCAATTCCACTTATGTAAGCCTCAAGCAGTGTATCTTTTAAAAAATCACCTAGACATGTCATAATCAAACTGCTGAAAACCAAGGATAAAGAGAAAATCTTGAAGGCAGCCAGATGACTAAAGATATACTGCACACAGAGAAACAAAGACAAGAATTTCTCATCAGAAATTATGCAAACTAAAAGACAGTAATCTCTTCAATATTACGAGGAAAGAAAACTGGTAAAATACATTCTCAGGCAAATAAAAGCTGAGAGGATCAACCAATATTAGATTTCCTTAGGAACGTAAAGGAAATTTTTCAGGCAAAGGGAATATAACACCAGATTAAAACTTGGATCTACACAAATGAAAACTCCAGAAATGCCCAAAAGACAGAAGGGAGCAGGGGAGGGAGAATGGGAGAAGGGAGAGAGGGAAAGAAAGAGAGAAGATATTGTTCTCAAAAAAAACCCATACCTAACATCAGACTTAATAGTGAAAGACTGAATGCTTCCTTCCAGGCTCAGGAACAAGACAAGAATATCCTCTCGTCACCCCTATTCACTCTAGTAGGTGTTACATAATGAAATAGCAAAAGAAAAATAAATAGAACATATACAGATTCTCAATAAAAAACTGAACCGTCACCTGCAGATCACATGATTGCGTATATAAAAGATCCCCACAAAACTATTAGATCTAATGAGTTCAGCAAGATCACAGGATATAAGCTGATATACAAAAATCAATTGTTTTTTTTCTTGGTTCACATACTAATTACATCAAAATGGATCAAGAACCTAAACATAAGGGCTAAAACTAGAAAATTCTTAGAAGAAAACAAAGGTGTAAATCTTCTTGGCATTGGAAAAAGCAATGGTTCCTTAAATACAGCAACAAACAAATAATAAATTGCACCACATCAAAATTAAACACTTTTATGTTTCATAAAATACTATCCAAAAAGTGAAAGACAACTCACAGAAAGAGAGAAAATATTTGCCAACCATATATCTGATGAGTAACATATCTAGAATACATAAAGAACTCTTACAGCTCAAAAATAAAAAGACAATGCAATTTTAAAATGGGAAAAGGAATAAAAAGACATTTCTTAAAGAAAAGATATACAAATGGCCAATAAGCACATGAAAAGCCATTAGGAAAATGCAAACCAAAACCACAATGAGAACCACTCCATAGCCACTAGGATGGCTAAAATCAAAAGGACACATAACAGGTATTGGTGGAGACGGAGAGAAACTAGAATCTTCGCATACGGCTAAGAGGAATATAAAATGGTGTGGCCTCTTTGGAAAACAGACTGGTGGTTCCTCAAAAAGTTAGACACAGAGTTACTGTATGAGTCAGTAGCTCTATTACTAAGCATATACCTAAGAGAAATGAAAACACAGGTTCGCACAAAAACAATTATACAGATATGTTCATAAAAGCATTATTCACAATACCTAAAAAGTGGGAAATACCCAAATGTTCACCAATAAATAAATGTAGATTATTCATACAGTGGAATATCATTCAGCAATAAAAACTAAACAAGTACTGACATATGACACAATACAGATGAACCTTGAAAACAATATGGTAGATGAAAGGATCACACACAAAAGGTCACATACTATATGAATTCATTTATATGAATTGTCCAGAATAGGCAAACCTACAAGACATAAAGTAGATTAACAGCTGCCTAGGGAGGAAGAGGAAGGGGCGAGGGTGGGGGGCAGTGACTGCTAATGGGTACAGGGTTTCTTTTTCGAGTTATGAGATTGTGTTTCACAACTCTGAATACACTAAAACCTATAGAATTCTATGTTTTAAATGGACGAGTTTTGTGGTATGAATACCTCAAAGCTGTTATCAAAAAAAAAAAAAAAAAGAGGACCCTAAATCTCTCTCCTAAAATTTCGGATGACTATAATTCAATCACCCCAGGAAGTTCAGACTTTGCGTGTTGAAAACTTAAACTGTGACTTCACAACACACTCAGCTAGCTTATCATAGCAACACTGTCATTCAGTTACTCAAACTGAAACTTCACTCATTCTCTTCTGCCTTCCACTTAAAACTGATTCCTATCAAAGCTATCAAGCTTACCTCTTGAGCAGCTCCTACATAACACACCTTCAAGCCTCTACTTAATTTTAGGCCATTAGAATTTCCTGCAAAAATTACTGCAAAAGTCTCCTAAATGGTCTCACTACCTCATCTATCCTTTCTCCAACAGATCCTCCACTGATGTCAGAAAGTTCTTCTAAAATACAAATATGATCACATCAATCTCCTACCTACAAATCCAAATTTTTTTCGTAATCTTACAAAACTTTCAGGGCAGGTGAATTTCCCTGGCTGCCTCATCTTTCACTCCTACATGTGAATCCCACCTTTTAGCCACTCTGATGCACACTACTTACCTTTGTTTACATTCTTCCTTTTTCAGCAGTGCTCCTCCCCCAATTTTTCACTTTTTTGTGAAAAATTACAGTTTTCCAGTCCCTAAAATGAAGACTTCTGTGACCCTCCCCAGATCCTTAAAACTAAATATGTAGCTCCTTTGTCTTCCCACAGCATATTATGCAAGTCTCACTCATCACACTGTTTTGTGCGTTTTCTTTTCATTCTTCCTCACTAGACAATGAATTGCCTGAGGACTTTCCTCTCTCTCCTTAGCACATGCTAAGTGCTCAAAACTAACGAATGAATAAGTGGTCCAGGAAATAGTGGAGTTGGTGTATTCCATCCATCAGCTTGGACCTAAGAACTAGCTTTTAACAGCTCATCCTGGATTGATATTAAGTCATATGTATGGAAATACTAGGTTACTCCAAATAGATTATTACACTTAAAAGCTACTCAACATGTATACATGACTTAATGAGAATCTAGTGATATTTAAAACTTTAGAGTAGACATTATAGGATCAAAGTGGAATTTGACTTACCTTGACAACATCGGCTTTATGTTTTTCTAAAACTTGAAGAGTTTGGGCAGTATTGGAATCAATCACTACCACAAGCGAATGACATCCATAAGCAATTAAACCTTGCCAGCCCCTAACAAAACAGTAATATTAAAATTTAAGAAAATCTAATATGTATCATCATTAGGAAAATTATTATTTAAGCCCAAAGGCCAGTATTTTATATTATTCCATTTAAAGGTTTAGCTAAACTTAAAAATGCTTGTCGAAATTCATTTTTCGCTCTAAGGGTTAGCCATAAAAAGCTATGAGAAAGTATAAAGCAACTCCTGTCTTCTATTTGTCTTTGAGGGCATATTCCTTGTCTTATTCAACTTTGAATCTTGAGCATCCAGATGCCTGGGATGGTGTTGCACAGCATCTGTGACCAGTCCTGGTTCTTCTGACCAGATAAAAAGACAAACACTGGGTAGGAGGTTTCAGTCCTCTTGCCAACATTCCCAGCAACCACAGCTACAGAATTTTGCTCTATATTAGTCTATTAATTTTCAGAGCTGCTATGTTAAAGATAAAAGTTTATAATGAAGGGCAGGTGAGAGAACAGGTGCCCAGCACAGGGAGGCATATTGTAGAATGAATAAAGTATGGAACGGGGATAGGAGAAGAAAAAGCCAGAACGGGGAAGAGAAGGTGGTCAGGGGAATTTGACGGCAGAAGGAGAGAAGCCTGGAGATTGGAGGAGGAAGAGAGGGAAATGGAATGTTTAAGGAAGCTGCAGAGAAAAGAGCAGAGAGAAGCAAGGATGGGAAGAAGGGGGCAAATATATTTACACAGGGCAAGTTCCCGCACGGGGTATTTACGACCTTTATAGCAACCACAAAAATCCAGCATATAAAAGAAAATCTCTGTAACGTGAGGGCGGCACCCAGTCCTTTTGGCCGAGGCCAAACTGACCAGGGGGATGAAACCTTTTGTTCTTTCCCCTTCCCCTCACAAACTCCTGGCCGAGCGTGGCGGCCTCGAAGCCCGGCGCCCTCACCAGTCCACCGCCGCCTTGTTGTGGGCGTTCAGTGCTCCGGTGAGGGTGCGAGCCGACACCTTGAAATTCACCGTGTACGGCAACATCCCCGCTGCTAAACCCGGCCCTCGGCGCCGACTGACAACCAGGAAGTGGCGGCCAATGCGCTTCCGTTCCAAATACAGTCCGGGTGGCTCCGTGGGCGCCGCCTTTTGGTTCCGCCGGATCCAAGGTTCCACGGTCCCTGCAATCCACTCCCATTTCCGCCTCCTGCAGGGTCCCTCTGCTGTGGAGGCCTGAGCTGTAGTGCTACTTACAGTCATGTCTGTTTTCTTCAGATTGAGACTGCAGGGGCCTCTGTGTCCGTGTAGTAGGTCGTGAGCCAAGGACTTTCCATGTGACCTAAGCCTTTTCGATTCTTTAATCTTCACACTGGATTTTCTTCTTCTGGCCCGAAGATGTCACCAGTAATAGAAGAGCATTTGTTGTGACTTTGGACAGATTACGTGACCTCATTTAGCCTCCTTTTCTCCTGTTATTTAGAGAGAGTCGAGTAACTATCCTTGGATGATTAAATGCATTATATTAGACAATCTATGAAAAGAGCCTAACAGCACTTAACTCTTAAGTGCCTTGTTATTTACTGACAAAGTTAAGGCATGAAGCTGGACCTCCCGTTTTAATTGACAAAACTGGCCTAAGCTGTACCACCTTGAATTTGAAGAAAGAGCACCCCTCTTTAAGATGTGGAGTTGAAATTGCTGTGTCAGTCACCAGGATACCAAAACCGCAGAGGCCCGCTTTGAATCAAAGGCTTAAGGGGCCACTGCATGTACACATCAGGCAGGGTTTGGGAACTGCAGTTCTGGAGAGACTGTGCAGATTTTGGCCTGCAAAGACTAACTCAGCTCTTTCTAAAAAGTCAGGTGACTTTATTATTTTTTTTAAATAACTAGAGGTTTGTACCTCTTATTCTCCTACCAGATTGTAATGTACAGCATAGGAGAAATAGTCAATATTATCTTACTAACTTTGTATGGTGACAGACGGTTATTAGAATTATTGTGGCACTCACATTGTAAAGAATATAAACATAGAATCACTATGCTGTACACCTGAAATTAATATTGTATGTCAAGTATAATTTTAACCTAGAGAAATTATCAGCATTTTTACTGACAACTTAGAGCTACCAGTAGTTCTAGAAATAGCTAATCCTATCAAGCCAAAGAAGTGGTGTAGTATCCTCCATCCCCTCTGTGAGATAATTTCTCCAATGAGGAGAGACAGTGTTATTAATCCACTTATGTTATGATTCTAACAGAAAATATGAAACATAGTGGACTCATGTGGCTCATGTGGATATGCTCTTACTAGATAGAAATCTTCCAGTGCGAATGAAAAATTAAATGTGCTGAGACTGAAATTGTCTGTTTGGTTTGATGTGGTAGTAAAAACCTATCATCTGAATAGAAGTGGTTTTATTATTTTATTCCCAAGATTTGCTATTTTGTTAATATAAAATAACGGTTATAACAACGAATCTGTATACTTGAATATCTGTTTTAATTATGCAATGAATATGACAGTATTTAAAAATAAAAAAAAAATAAGGCTTTCCTTACACACAGCCAAGACATGGGCAGTTTGAGCTGCCAGCTAGGCAAGCCCCAACCCATGCTCTGCTAGGAGCCATGGGCAAGGATGGCCATGCAGATCACAACCTGCTTACATCAGCAGATGCCATGTGGGGCTTACCTTCGGTGGCTGCAGAGGTCAGCTTTTAAAGGGGAGGGGCTGCTGCTTGTGTACCTTGCAGGATGATGTTGCCTCCTGTCTCTTCGAAGCTTGCGTCTCCTGAGCCCCTCTTCTCAGGCTGTGTCTTCACTCACAACCGTCTCCTGACATTGGTTCCTCAGTCTCGCACTAACTCTAGCATCAGTATGTGCTAGACATTCACTGTATTTGTTAGATTATTTCCTCTATAACATTAGGATTTTAAATTGGTCAATACTGTACTAAAGCATTCGAATTTCAAACCAACACCATTTAGTCAGTGGTGGGCATAGTCACACCCACATTCCAGATGAAAGAATTCAGCCTCAGAAATGATAAGTGACTTATCCAAGATCAAACTTCACCAGTGCCAGAGGTGAACCGGCACCAGATTTTCTCACTCTGTCCAGGATACAGAGCTCCTCTTCTTGTGAGATTTAAAAGTGGTTATGAAATTCTTATAGAGGACAAAATGCAGACCAGGAGCGTACACTTGGTGCAACCAAAACATTTTAAGAGAGAGGGACCCATTAACGTGGAAAGCAAAGCTGGCAGCAGAGGAGCTGACTGGCTGACTGGGAGAGAGTCCTGGATTGACAGCCTAGACTTGGCATCTACTTATTTTTCCTCAGGATTTCCCTTAAACACCTCCCTCTCACCCCTACTTCTTTGTGGGTAATCATCAGTTGGATTTATTATTTGGCTACTCATTATTGATCTCTTTTTATGTCTCCATATTATATGTAATTATTACATTACAATGGATTGGTTGCTGTACTTTATGATATGGTAATTGAGGTTTATTAGACTAAAAGATGTTTCTGAGGAAAGTAGTCAAGATGAAATGAATTTCTTCTGAGTAGGTCATGTGGAGGATGTGCCTCCCTTACACCCTTGGCACAAGGAGAGGCAATTAGGTGTTGCTAGAAATGGCGAGGATTTTGCAGTTAGGCAGGCAGGCAGGCAAGAGGTCTGCTCTGGCCCTGCCACTCCCTAACTCTGCGACTTTAGGAAAATTGAGGGGATAAAAATATTTCATGTAAGATTATCCAGTGCAGTAGTTGTCCGGAGTATCAAGTATGTTGAGCCAGGTCAGCCTCTACACCTCTCAGTCACCTGTTCTGGTCCTTACTGTCTTTCCAGCTGATCCACATATGTGACCTGCCAGCATATCTCATTCCTGAGGCCACTTTGTTTCTGTCAGTGTCCTTATCCAGTTATTGGCTATTTTTAAAGGAAGAATATACAGTGTCTTAACATTGTGCTCATGGAATAGCATTTTCTAAATTAGATTAACCTTACAAGGTTGTATCTGGAACATGATCATGATTTCTTGGGAAAAAAGTGATTCTATTGATTTTTCATTCTTAACGAGCTGGGACTTTGGTGGAAATTGATTGTGAGACACGCTAACAGGTTGAAGGTCTTTCACAGAGTCCTCCAGTTGTTGCAATTAAAAATAAATTCTAATTGGCCACTGTTACTTTGAATCTCTGAGTGTCATACCTGTGTTTCTACCCAGGGTAGATGACCGACTTGTAATTTAAGACATATTTCAAGATTACTGACTTTAATTCAAATCTGCCCTATGAGTGTGGACAGATGAATCAGGAGGCCCAGATGCCAGCGTTAAGACAAAGCAGGGGGCTCGGCGCCCTGACCTATACTAAAAGCGTTTGCTTCATCTCATTTTACTCTTTTAAAATATGAAGAACAACATAAAACTTTAAAAAATATATCCATAAAATTTATTTGCTAATGTAATTATTGCTCTATTTACACATTTTTTCCAGTTCTTGAAATGAAGATATATTTTACATAGTTGCATAATACATGCAACTTGTTAAACTTTTTTCTTCGAACATTCTATCACAATCATAATTATAATGATCATTTTTATCATTTGGAAAATTTCACAATATTTGGTAATGTGGATATATAATCACTTACATAGCTATTCCACTCTTGCCTGATATTTAATTCCAATTTTTTTAAAATTACAAAGATAAAGCTACAGTAAACATCTTCATGCTTATAGTTTTAATTCCGTTATTTCTCCACAACGATTTACAGGAGTGAGTATAACTGTCTTGTTTTACTATTTAAATTTTTCTAAATTACAAAATAAGTGTTTATTAAAGAAAATATGGAAATTTCAGAAAAGCATAAATACAAAAATTTAATTTTATGATCACTGGTAAGATTGGTTTCTTTTATGTGACTAATTATGTCTTCCTTTTAAAAGTGCTACCAGGGGGATCACTTTGTAAATGATATAAATGTCGAACCACTATGCTATACACCTGAAAGTAATATAAAGTAATACTGACTGTCAACTCTATTTGAAAAATAAAAATTTGAAAAATAAAATATATTTATTGAGTTGACTATCAGCAACAAAAAAAAAGTACTCTTTCTTTTTTATGTACTGGACTAAGCATGATAAGAGACAGAGAGAGATCCCACATTTGGTTTCACTTAGAATCACTTTGAAGAAACTTTACAAAAGAAAATTAGGGAAAACAAAATGGAAATAAGCTTAGAGTCAAAGAAGAATAAAGTGCATTCCTTTCTATTTAGTTTATAGACATATATTAACTACCTACTATGTGCTGCGAGCATTTTGCTGAGAGCACAGAGCTTAGTGGGGGAAACAGATATATGAACAGATTTTTAACATCTAATATTGTTAGTGCTGAAACAGATGTGCGAAGATGATCATTAAATAAATAAATAAATAAATAAATAAATAATAAAAATACATATCTGTTTATTTTTCATAAAATTGGGATCAGAATATAAGAATTATTTTTACTCTCTTTCCTATTCAATGATCAGATGTAATCATTAGCAAATACTTTTCCTAATTTAACCTGCCCTTTATTTTATGAAATTTTTTTGAAATAGAAATTTAACATTTTTTAACGGGATAAAACGCACTGCCCACTGTATGCCCTTTTCCTACAGTGATACAATGAAAACACGTCTTGCACTGTTTGTCTGCCAGACTACCATTTCACGACATGATGGTCTGTATTTCATAGCACATCTGGCTCTAGGCCAGGTGTCGGTCACAGAAGCTGAGGAAAAGGAGCCCCTTCTGAAGTCCCCAGGTAATTCCATATCTGGAGCTGAGCCAGATACTAGGCCTAGGAGGTGTCTTCCCTCCTTCCTGCTCATCCTACTACTCTCACTGGCCTACTCCCGTTCTCATGGGGGCCTCGGGTGCAGCAGAGGCCACCTCCCAGAATCAGTTCTCACTATCTACAGAGATCCTGCAGACACCTGGGCTTCCCAGCCTCCCCTTGCCTTTCCTGGTCATTTACATACAAGTCATTTACTCCCACACTTGTGAGGCTGGTCCAGGTGGCCAGAGGCTGCCCCCAGACCCACGTATCCACCTCAAAGCAGACTCAGATGATGGTCAACAAACAAGCTCATTACTGGGAATTTGGCTCCTATCTTTGAAGGATGCCCTTTTTGAGGGTGGAGTTAATGCCCAGGGCTTTACGGCCAAATTAATTCAGACAGTAATACCTGACTTCGTTATGTGCTGAGTTTCTCACATCTGTCTCATTTGCATGAAAGATTGCACTAGAACACAGAGGAGAAAACAATCATTAATCTTCCTCATGGCAGAATGTAGCAGTTATAAAAGTTAATTCTCTGTAGGGATCAGGCTTAAATTTCACTAAACAATATTTTAAAAGGGGAAACGGCTAGGATTCTTGGATACTTGTAGAAAAGGGCATTCTATAAAACTTGTTGAGCTGAATAACTGCTATTGATTGAGCAGTACGATGAATGGAAATTTGAATTTCTGATTACATATATCACATATATCATTTATACATGATGTATATAAAAATCACAAATACAAAAAAATATGTAAAAAGTATTTTCATCCCTACCGTAACTTGCCAGCTAGTAAAATGTCATTGATATTAAAATGCTCTTATGTTGAGTCTTGCCTTTCCTAGCTGAGCACTCTCTGGAAGCAGAAGATGTGTTACTGCTGAAAGCCAGAACAGAGAGGGCCAGGAGAGCAGCCATTATCCAAGACATTTATGGTGTCTGTGATTGAGGAATCCATTGTTTCTCTGCTTTATTTAGCCCATAAGAGCAGTCTTTACCTGGTAGTATGTTCATGTCAGGGATTTTATTGGCACTGGAGAATTTGCATTAGGGCTCATTAATCTACAACAGGAGATAGTAGGTACCTTGATATGAACTTTAGTGATTTAAGGAAGTGATAATAACACAGCATCAATTTTTAAACTGTGGGGAAATTGTCCCCGAACAGTACCTATTCTTCTAAAACAGAACATGTCAGGTACAGTAAAAATTTCCTTTATGCTTTCAAAACCACAGGGGCTCCCAATGGCTTCCTGGATCAAATCCATCTTCCTAGATAATGGCGCTGCCCTTCTCCCACCCCTACCTCATCCATCCTCGTTCAGTGTCACACATGCTCATAGAGCACCTCTCAGGCAAGCGCTGTGGGCTCAGCTGGAGTCCATCTGCCTATCCCCGATTGCTGGGGCTACAGCAGCGAAGCAGGTAGACACTGAGGCAGGTTCCTGGAGCTCGGTCAGCCAGGGTAAAGCCTCGTTTCTCCCACTGCTGGGCCTTTGTTTATGCTGCTTCCTCTACCTGGAAAACTCTTTGTCTGTCTTTGAATGCCTCTTCCTCTCCCTTAAAACTCAGATCTGGTGTCTTCTTCTCTGGAGGTCTTTCTAGAAACTCCAGATTCAAGGCTGAATACCAATTTGATGCCGTCGTATTTTTTCTTTTTTAAAAAAGTATCTTTTTCTGTATTCTGATTATATAGAGTATGTATTCATAAATGAAATATGGGTAAATATTAAAATGTGTCATTGAAATATTGGTAAATATAAAAATGTATAAAAGAGAAAAAATCAGTATTCATTTCAGCTAAAGACAACTATTATATTCATATCATTTTAAATGTATCTTGGGGATACATACTCATATTTATTCCAGGGCTCGTGGGGATACATACTCATATTTATTCACCTTGTACCCTCTTCTGCAGACCTCTGCCTGTCACATAGTAGGTCCTCCCCAGTACATGTTTGAACTAAACCACATTAATTCACTTAAATGCTTTTATTTATACAAAAAAAAAGAAAAAAGAAAAAGTGACCAAATTAAGCATTTTATTAGGGCGTTAGAAAAGAAACATAAGTTCCTCCCACCAAATAAGAGGGTATAATGAAGACAAAAGAGAAATGGAGTAGAAGATGAGAGTGCGATTAATAAATCAAAACACTCTTCTTTTGAAAGCAACTGTAAATGGATTACTCTCTGGCGCATTTTTTTTTAAGTGGGAAATAAACAAATTGGAAACATGAAGTTATGGCAATAGAAATAGTTTTAAAACTTAAAGTACCATAATACTTGTATATTATAAGTTTGAAAGGCTAAATCAAATGGATGATTTTTCTGAAAAATACAAATTGATACCACAATACATTTTTTTAATCTGAAAAGACAAATAACTAAGGAGAAATAAATCAAAGAAATATACCTTCCCTCCTTCACCTTACTGCCCCTGCTACAGATGAATTCCTTTACTGTCAAAGAACTGATAAATACTATTATCTAGAAACCATTGTAAAACCCTTGGTCAAAGATAGTGTACTTATTAATGTTTTGAGTTGCAAACAACAAAACCTGCTCTGGTAAATAAAAGGGATTTATTCTAAGAGTATTTGGAAACCTACATTGACAGAAGAATGGAAAGCTGGGTTTAAACAGGAACAAAAGGGGGTGGAGCTTAGCCAAACTTCACCCAGAAATCTGCTCAGGACTGCAGTGCTCCCCAGCTGGACACTCACTGCTGCTGGCCTCACCACCTCTGGACACCTCCCTCCTGTGACACGACTCACTTCCACACCAGGGGACTCTAGTCCACCACAACCACCATGAAAAAAATTCTCTGAATGTCTAAACCTTCCAAGGTTCAACGTCCCAGACAGAAGCATCTGCTTCACTGTGCTTGGTCATGAGCATTGTGAACATAGAAAGTACGTTTGGATGCTGGGCAATAAAAAGCGATGGCCATCTAGCATGATCTGTTCTTTCAGGTGCCCATGCATCTTCCGCTGCCTTTACTTTACTTAAAAATAATAGCTCCTGCCTAAGAGTTCTATTCTCTCTCATAACTCAAAACGCAGCAGTGTCCTCTCGCGGGAAAGGCTCACCAAAATCCCACCAGTTATTGACTCGAATCACATGAAATTGCCATTTTGGTAGGTCAAAAAATGGTTGACTATCCTAAGTTTCATGTGGTTCAACCTGACACTACACTCAACCCCAATTTCTCCAAATTAGCAGAACCCTGGGCTTCAGATGGGATGATGGGCTTCTCAGACCCATGTCTCTCAAGGTCACTTATCAAGAAGGAAGTTTCTTGGACGAAGGTAATGATGGGCGGGCTACCGTGACGCATCCAGTAAGTCATGGAGGATGGTGCTGGCAGAAGCAGGGAGCACAGGGAAAGCAAATTGAAACCCGGGAAGAGGCCTGTTCTAGTGTGGGAAAGTCTTTGCCCTTCCATGATGGAAAGAGTCTGGGGTGGTCAACCTACTGCCAGATTATTACACCCTACTGGGGCTTTAGGTTTAGTTGAGGCTGCTATCAAATTGCATAGTCAGCAGCAACAGTGCCAAGGTCTTCTCTAAAGAGAGGAAGTCCGTGTAGCTGAGCCCATGTATAGCCTCTCCATCATGAACAAGCTCTGGGCTTGCTGGGGAGGGAGATCGGCTGGCATCCTCCCTTCCCTCATCATTAAGAGCTTCCGTCATAGAGGGTACCTTTTGTTGCAAATTCTCATGAGGCACAATTATATTCATATCCTAGGTCCAGACCTAGAGGTCTACCCATGTACCTCCCCCAATCCTGTGACACCTTCTCAATGTTCAGTAACAGAGTGAATAAACTACATTTTCTCCCATATGCTAGCAAGAAAGCCTTCAGCACGGGACAGGAGGAGCCTCAGATGAAATTCGAATTGAACTTCTCCAATATATGCCACATCTCCTTTCCTCATTTGTCTGCCTAATTCTCTTATCAACTCTTCAGCACTCGCCGAAAGAAACGTTTTCTCCAAAAAGCCTTCCTTGATGTCTGTAGCAGGTAGCATTTTCCTAAAACTGGTGCTGAGATGGGGTTTGATCTGCCAAGTATTTATCGAGATCGACACCTGTATAAAGGGGCATCAGAGGCAGGACTGGGCAGAGGGTGAAGTTAAGCTGTGCTGCAGGCACAGCAGTGACCTCAGTGCTGTGCCCACAGATAGCCCAACATCCTGGATACCTGCTAGAGCTGGACATAGATGCTCAAGAAGTAGCCTGACTCCTAGAGAAGGGGATGATTTCTTCTCAGAAGGATGAAAGTTAGCCTGTTCCCAGGCTTTAGAGATTTCCTAAAACAAAACATGAAAGCCAACTCCAGATCCTGGGGCTCAGATACGAGGAGTGCACAGGAGAGTTTACTGGGCCACGGTCTCAGGTGGGGCCCTAAGCTAGGGAATTATGTACATAATCCCCTGTCCTTGAAAATGGCCTTCCTTCCCAAAAGGATGTTTATAATTTCTACCCAGAAATCTCAACCAAAACCTCCAAGGGGCACACACATAAATTTATTCAAATATTTATCATCCATGGCCAGTGTGATCCAGAGAAGACTTGCCTCTGATCTCGTGATGTATTTGTTTGGTACGGATTCCTGAGTCTCACGCAGATGTAATGGGTCAGAATCTCCAAGACTGGGCTCAGAGATCTGCATTTTGAGTGGGGCCATTTTCGCACCCCAGCGTTTTTCTGCACACTAGAGCATGGGAAGCGTTGCTTTAGTCAGTATACTCGGTGCCGAGCTGTTGCCAGTGGCCTTGTCCAGACGGGACTTCGCGACACCACACCGAGGGTCCACGAGAGCGAGCCTGGCGATGGCTCCCAGGACAGTGTGAACAATTCGCCACCTGCCTCTCCTGATGAGGGCTCCTCCCGTTTATGATGGAGTGAGAGATACTGTCTTAATGAGTTTGTGCTGATGTGGCAAAAATTCCATAAACTGAGTGGCTTAAACAACAAATATTTATTTCTCACAGTCCGAGGCTAGGAACTCCAAGATGAAGGCACTGGCAGACCTACTGTCTGATAAGGGCCCACTTCCTGGATCGTCATCGGCTCACTGTGTGCTCACCCGGGAGGGAGCAGAGGCCGGGCAAGCTCTCTCACGTCTCTTCCTATAAGGGCACTAATCCCGCATGTGGGCTCTACCCTCATGACCTATTACCTCCCAAAGGCCCCACCTCCTCATGCCATCATATCGGGGGTTAGGATTTCACCTATGAATTTTGGGAGCGGGGCACAAACGTTCCATCCGTAGCAGATACAGAGGTGGGAATTGAGGGACTGGACTAGAAAGAGTATTGGTGTTGAAAGGGCAACCTAGAAAGTGGGCCATTCAAACTTTTAGCTAGTTAACATTAGCTAAATGCACGCCCGCCTAGCGACGTGTTTCCCTGTGTCTCGTCTAATAGAGCTCAGACTTGATTCAGCTATCTACCTCTTCCCCCAAAATCCTCATGCCTCAGGAGAAGCCGATCTCACCACCCTTGGCTCTAGGCAGGGGCCTAATGAGTCCAGGTGAGAACCTTTCCTCTTTGCCAGTGGTTGGGTCAAGAACTGGCATGAGATATGCTTCTGGATCATGAAATATAAGAAGTATTTTGCTGAAAATTTCTGGGAACCTTCTGCAAGACTTCCAGGAGTAACTTTCCCTTTCTCCTGTTGCATGGGAACAAGAGAGACTGTAGTCCTGGTTGCTGCTAGAAGCCACCCTATAACCAGGAGGAAAACCAGCTTCGGAATGCAGTCGACCCTGGACGGCAGAGCAAAGTCACGAAAAAAGCCTGGGTTTCAATTATATCACGAGCCTGATGACATCGACCAACCCGAAGCCCACTCTGTCTTTGGACTTCCTTTTATGTAAGCAACGCATTTCCAGTTTAATCCTGTTCGAACTGGTGTTCTGTGACTGCAGACTAAAGCGTGCATGCTTTGACACTGAACATAATAAACAGCTCAAAAGCATAAAACATTGTTGCAAGCAGTGTCCGAAGGCATTCCTTGATAAGAGACAGGAAACAGTGCACACTCCTTGTCAGGATGGCTTTAAAGGCAGAAGGCACACACTGCCCTCTCCGAGGAGGTGTCAGGCTCCTGGGAAGGCCGTGTGTGCTCCTGGAGTGTCTGTGTGTGGCAGACCCTGTTCTGACCAGCATTACAGCCACTCTGCAATAGTCTAGTCACTTAGTGGTGCGTTGTGCCATTGATTTTTTCCTAAGACCTCATTCTGTTCTTGATTTCTCCACTGCTGTCCCAACAGGCAGCAGCCGCTTACCTTCAGAAGCACTTTCATTTATATTCATGATTGGTTTGTGGGGAGCCAGCTGGAAGATAGCAATAGAAAAAGCTGTTGCCTGGGAAACAAGGTTCTTCTTGTTTTTTTTTTTTTTAAATGTGGAGTTTCTGATAATTTACAAAATATTCCACATCATCTAAGGGCTGAGCCACCAGGGTAAGCCTGCCGAGCCGTGCTAGAAGGCCAAACTCCAGAGTCTAAAGTCACTGTTGATTTTTTACTCCGCACTCACTTTTCAGAAAGTCGTATCTACTCTGTAATAAACGCCACATTTACAGACAATAACTGAAAGCCACACATTCCGAGGGACTCCAGATAGTCTGTCCCTCCGCCCTGCTGGGCTGGTGTGGATTTGCTCTCACAGATTTTCTTCTTTTCAGACTCTTCCAGAAAGGATGTCTTTGGGGCCTGAAAATTTCAGATTATATACCACTGAGAACTCCTAGTTTTCCCAAGGTAACAACAGCATGTTGCAACAGAAGCCGAATTTCTAGGGTACCATAATAATAGATTTAATAAACTATTAAAAACCATGCCATCCCACCAACAATGTACAAGGGTTCCAATTTTCCATCCCCGCAATTGTTTTATCTTTTCTTTTTTTTCTTTTTTTCTTTCTTTTCTTCCTTCCTTCCTTCCTTCCTTCCTTCCTTCCTTCCTTCCTTCCTTCCTTCCTTCCTTCCTTCCTTCCTTCCTTCCTTTCTTTCTTTCTTTTTTTCTTTTTTAAATAATGGCCGCCAATAGCAGCTTTTGAGATGTATTTCATAGCTTTCCACAGCTCTCTCCTAATTTCCGAACAACTCACGGAGAAGACTCTGATCTACCTGTTCAGGTGAGGAAGCTGGCAGAATCACCTCTGGCCAGGGGAAGCCAGTCTGTATAACAACATAAGAGACCCCCCCATAGCTATGTGAATATGGGAGACGTTTCTGGAAAAAGAAGGGGTTTAGGCAAACGATCCCTGAAAATTTCACTCTGCCAAGCCTTGGCCATGTGGGACAACCAGTCAGCAAACCACAGGAAGTCACTCTGAGGACCAACCTGCCCAGGTAACCAGGAATCAGACCAACCAGGAGGCTTACCAAAGGTCACATAGAAATTAGAGGTACGAAAAATTCTTATAAATCCCTCGACACACAGAAATTTGTAGCCTACTATAGTTTGTTGTTGCTGTTTAAAGAGGAATCTTCCTTCTTCTATGTCAGGCAGGAAGAGAGGGGTGAGGGACAATTCTCATGAGCCAGATGCTCTACTCGGTAGTTCACGTTTGTCATTTAATTTAATCCTCACAGCATATTAAGAGTTGGCATCCCGATTTTATAGATGAGGAAACCGAGGCTCAATAAAATACCATAATTTGCCTAAGAGCTCCTAGTAAGTAAGGGAGGGAGCTTGCTGGCAGGTGGCAGGTTAGAGACCCTCTCCCCGTGTGGGAGAGCTGATGCAGGTAGCCATAGGAGAATCTGCTCAGCCCTGAATGATGTGGTACAGATATACTCCTTTCTGCCAAGCCTGCAATAGATTCCTAATGAACCTCTGGGGGATGCGTACAAATTTGGAGTTACTTGCCCCCAACTCTCTCTGCTTCACCAGGAGAGACAGCAGGTCTGGGCAGAGGATAGAGACTTGGCTTCTTCCTTCACTGCCCAGGTAACAGAGCCACCTCCTGCCCCAGGCCTGGGAATCCGCCTGAGAAGGCTCTTGCCAAGCCCACCACACTGCCTGGGCCTTAAAGTCAGCAGCGCCTACACACACCATAGTCTGGAAAGTTGCTGGATTTATTGTCTCTCTTAATCACGAGTAGGACTACTTTTTTGATTTTCGGATATTTGACTTTCAATCTTAAGCACATCGTAATGGAAGCAGTGAATTATTCATGCTGGGCCTTATTGCAATGTCTTCCAACTCATATTAAAATATTTATTTGTTCCCTTAATAGTTCACAGGGTTGCTAATTCCTTTCATAGCTTCACCTATGCCAAAGCTGACAAAGCTAATAAAATAACCACCACCCCCAACCTCCCTTCCTCCAAAGCAATCCTATCTTATAATCATAGCTCATAAACTATTCACACAAAATCACTTGAAGTACTTTTGGGGACTATATTATAAAGGTGGATTTGTGCTGCAAGTGCAAAATTCAATTTATATGTTTTCAGCTGGTTGTCCGGGTATCAGAGGCTTTCCCAGTGTTTAATAGAGACGTTTTCTCTAGAAACACACGTTAATGCAACGTGACGCGTGTGAACCTGGAGTTCTGCCCTTTTTCTCTGGCGTGAGCGCTCAGTGGGGCAAAAAGTTTCTAGGATCAAAGAGAATCACAAATGACCACGTTTCTCATAGAGACAGCGTGCGTCTCCGGGAGAAGGGCCAGACTGCACATTCTCATCGTCAAGGCCCTCAGATTCCCGACCGAAAACATTCCCTTCCGTGCGGTTCTGGATTCTGGTGGTAGGAACTCCTTAAACCAAGAATGTCTGGAATTTGGACTTAAGAGAAAGGCTGGCCAGGATTATAGCTCTATTCTAGAAATCTTATAGTGATTGCTAGGGCTGTTATTGTTATTACTTCAGTCATATGTAGAAATTTGCAGATTGCTCTCTCGTCATTTTAGGCAGAAAAACAAGAGCTGATCATTGCTAAAGAGCATTCGAAAATTGCTGACAATTGAAGAACGACTCACTCTGGTGAGGAAGTAAATAACCAAAGAAGCTAATTATAGAAATCTAAGAACAGATGAGGTTGCAGATAATAATAATGGTAGTCAACATTACACTGTGTTTGCAATGTTCTAAGGGGTTTACACCATTCAGCTCATTTAATCCTGACAACCACCTGGCAAGGCGAGAGTTGTGACCCCTTATCCACCGAGGATACGTTCCAAGACCCGCCGTGGATGCCTGAAATCGCAGACAGTACCGAAGCCTAGATATACTATGTTTTTTCCTATGCATACATACCTACCTTTTTACTTGAAGAAAGCACCTTATGGCTTCTCTTTGGCACATCTGAACTGTCAGCATCACTACCGCCAGCATCACCATTGCGGTCTGGGGCCATTACTAAGTAAGATAAGGGTGACCTGAACACAGCACTGTGATACTGGGGCGGTCGATCTGATAGCTGAGACGGCTATTAAGTGACTAACAGGCGGGAAGCTTATACAGTGTAGAGATGCTGGACGGAGGGATGAGTCACATCCTGGGCAGGATGGGGCTGGATGGCAGGAGATTTCATCTGAGAACAGCGTGCAATTTAAACTTCACGGATTGTTTCCTGAATTTTCCATTTCATCCTTTTGGACCACAGTTGACGGTGGGCAACTGAAACCACAGAAAGTGAAACGGTGGGTAAGAGGAGACTCTTTACCGTCTTGCTGTTATTCTCAATTTTACCGATGAGGAACGAAGGCACGGAGACTTACTCAAGGCCACACAGCGCAGAGACTTAGTCAACCTCTGCCATTTTCGCTTGGTTAATATTCATTTCTGCTTTATATTTACCCCCAGGAGCCACTCACCCATCCCCAATCTCACTGCTTGAAGTTTCTAGCTCCTTCTACCTCAGACCCCCAGAGAGACCGAGGTGGGTGGATATGTGACTCAGGCCCACCGAGGCCAATCAGCATATACTGTCCCACTGGCCACGATGTCTGGTTCGGAGACAGCCAAGGACATCGTCAAGCTGCAAGCTCCCGGGGCAATGTCAAGAAAAAAAGAACTTGTCTCTGGGCCGGTCTGAAAGCTGGGAGGACATAAACCTGGGGCCGCGGGAGCCTCCAGGTGGAGGAGATGGTCTGGGAGCAGGGCCTCCAGAGGAAAACAGGGCTGGAGAGAGAGAGCGCGCTGGGGCCTCAAGACAGTGCAGAGGACATGCACCCAGGTGTCCCCAAAGTCTGCACCGGACTTGCTCCACATTTTCTTTTCTTTCTTAAAAAAATTCCGTGGGTTTAAAAGAAAATATTTGCAGGGTTGTATAATCATTACTCTTATCTAATTCCAGAAATGTTTCATCGCCCCCTCAAAAAAACTCATTAGTAGTCTCTTCCCATTCCCCACTCCCACCAGCCCTTTGCAACCACACGTCCGTGCGCCGGCTCCCACAGATCTGAAACAGAATCATTGCTCACTCAGGCTTCAGGCTTCCTCTGCCTGGCTTCAGTCCCTGCTCTGGGAGAGGCCCAGTCTTTATGAAGGTCGTCGAAGATATCCAATGAGGATAATTCACATCCGGGGGGGGCCTTCTCCGTTCTATGTAAACAAAGTAGGAATTAGAGAGTCCGCTGTGAAAGTGACAGCAAGAAATGTAGGGTGACAGGGTAGCTGTGACATGTGACTGATGGTGGGTGGCACTTTGACACCCCTTGAGGTCTAGATAAGATTGTGATTGAATCCACAAAATCGAAGCCTTTCCCACAATTACTGTGAATTACTGATGGGCTCAAGGTCCCCAAGCTGCCACCCCGCCACTAGGCTCTGACGTGATAGCGTGCTGATTTTTACCATCGATGTCAATTTGGAACGTGGCTTTTGCTTGATTTTTTTTTTTCCACTTAAATTTCACTTTCACAAAATTTACTAGTAGAATCAACTTTCCTGACAAACTGAGGAGGTGATACGGAAGGAAATATTGTAACCCCCCAAAATGACTTCAAAATTAGCATCAAGCTTCCCTGTTCTTAAAGTGAACACCCAGCATGAGCACTGCACTAGAAAGTTCAGTCCGGGCATGCTGACTCTCCAGCAGACTCCTCACTGAGGTTATTCAAGGACCAAATGATGGCAGAAGAGGGAAGGTGTGGCAGGGGACACGTGAGCATACTGGGATATGATGGGCACCGTGCTGGGCATTGCTTCATTTACATTCATGAGCGTCTGAGAGGTGGTCCAGATACTCTGCTCAACACTCTTTTTCGCTGATTTAATATTCGTAGGCACCTAAGAAGCAGGTATTATTTGTCCCTGTTTTACAAGTGAAGATGTCGATGTTCAGAGAGGGTTAAGTAAAGATTTATAAGCGGAGCCAGGGATAGAGGCAAAGCTCAGAGTTAGCCCGTGTAAGCTGAGCTGCGAGGAGACCCTGAGGACCACGATGACCATGCACTCTGGACAAATAACAGTCTGGAGGAGACTTGGACACACAAGGACCGTCAGCTGGAGCGTGGGCCATTGCATTGACAATGGGTTAACACATTTTAGTCCCGGGCTCATGGGCCATGCAGTGACTGTCTCCCTGGTTGGGCCTTAGGTTAGACTTTGGGAGAGGTGGGTCATGCCACTGAGGCTAGCTATATGGTATCTTGAAAACCCCATACATATACTGTAGATCCCAAGATTTGTAATATAATAAACAAGTGTCCACTTTAAGTTACATTCAAATTCAAATCTATCTGACTCTAAATTTTGAGCTCATGACCACCAGCATGTTGTTCCAAACCTTAAAGATAAGTATTTCTCGTCGCCTGATTTCAGGTGCTATTTCAGTTCAGGTACCATGACTGTCAGAGGCTGAATCTACCCAGATTTGTACACCAAATCCTATGGTAAGAGGCACTACGTCAGTGGTTCTCAAGCAGGGGTGATTTTACCTCCCAAAAGACATGTGACAATGTCTGGAGATACTTCTGACTGTCGCAAATAGGGGTGGAGGGAGCAGAGAACTCCTGGTGTCTAGGAGCTAGAGGCCAGGGGTGCCGCTAAGCATCTTACACGACAGAGAATTACAGTGCCGAGGCTGAGATGCTCTGTCCTACATGAACTACCAAATTTCTAAGTCAAACTAGAATAACCATACTATCCTATTTTGCCCCTCCTAACACAGTGCTGCATTAGCCAAGAATGCAAAGGACCGTCTTGACACCAGCTGGCTCTGAAATGAATGGCTTCTCAAGAGTCCCACTGGGTAGGGTCACCAGATATTTTATCCTACAAACCGGGACACTGACTGTGAAAGGAAACGATTTTTTCATGACAACAAGGATAAACCTGGATGAACAGCCCCCCTACTACTGAGTTCACTGGCAAAAACGTGTTCACGGCAGAGGCCAGCGCAGCAGTGAACTTGATAGGCTGCCGCATATGTCTTAGCAATGACTTCGAGCCCTCCCAACTTAAAGGTGCATTTTCCTCCCAGAGCTCCAGACAGGTTTAGGTTCCCAAAGGCTGTCCCTCTGTCCTCCGCAGGAGCGACACCTAGTGCCCTCTGTCGGTGTATCAGGCAGAGTTGAAAAGCTTTAGCTCTGCAGCCAGTTTTCTTGCTAGTTTTGAAAGCCCAGCGTTTGAACTTTGGCAAGTTGAGAAACTATAGCTCACTTTATGTTGGCAAGCATCCTGTGAGGGAGGTCATGTGTTGTGATCATTTTTGAAAGTGCAAACTGAGACAGAGAAGCCGGCACCTACTGGGGGAGCAAAGCCAATTGGTAGACCTGGAATCTGTGTTCGTAGGCAGTCAAAGCCCAATGACACTTTCTGTCGTAAGACAGGAGATGGGTGGTGTTGTGTTCTAAATACAGCCCTATGGGTGAAACTAGATTTCAAGAAAATCCATAAAAAACATTTTTATTATAACCATATCTAACGGTCATAATTATTAACAGGGCATCAGTACAGGTGTGTCCTAAGGTGAGTAAGAGTCAAGGGGTTCTGGGTGTGCTGTCTGCACTTCACGTTTTTCTTAGAGAGCATATCAGAATGTAAGTGAGTTGAGTGAAAGTAATTTCATTATAAGGATAACCTGAGATACACTCTATTCGAATAGAAAAGAGATTCATTTATGAACTTTAATTAGTAGCAGTAATTGCCTGTGACCCATCTCACAGTCTGCCGTGACTCACCAGTATACTGGGCATCAGGCTTCAGATTGGGGCTCCCCTGCACAGTGCTCCATCTCTGGGGAAATAAACACGAACAGCAAGCAATACAGACACTGGCATTAGCGTCGTTCTTATCTTAGGATTGTTTTTCTTCTTGATTGCTCTTTTGAAAACAAAATCAAATCCCCCGCTTAAAGCTCTTGGGGTTTAGGAAGATAACAGCAGACAGTTTGGGTAGGAGAGAGGTCTGAAGTGTCTGGCCATGTTTAGACTAATCATGGAAAGATGGACAGGCGAATAGAACATGCTCATGAAAGGTAAAGAGCCTACAGCTAAGGGGGAGGTCTTGAGAAAGAAGTGTGCTGCTCTCGCACCCCCAACCTGGAGGTCCCGATACTGATAAAGTGAAAAATTAGGTTGTGAGCTGGATGTAGAGCTTCATTACGCATCCTTTTAACTCTGCGATTAAAAGAGGGAAGTAAGTGCTCTGTGTTCCTTTTCCCTTCAGAGAGGGTAGAAGCTGTAGGTGGAGAGTTGCTCACGGGCAAGCAGGAGGAGGAGAAAGATGACCCCAGCCCCTCAGAGAGTTCTTAACGGAGTTTTCCCCTCCACTGCATTCCATTTTTCCTTGCCACAGAACCTGAGTTCTCACTCTCCTGGCTGAAATACACTCCCTTTGTTCGTAGATGGCAAATGTGACAGCACAGTGAGCTGTGGGCTATAATGCAACCCGATGCGCACCCTGGTCTGTGAGTGGAGAACAGACAGAAACGCAACCAGGGGGTTGAGCTGGCCTAGTGGAGTGCTAGAGAAGCCCTGGAGGACTCTGGAGGGTTAGTTTGCAGATCAGCTTTCTTTCTTTAATCTTCCATTCTTCTGGGGAACTCTGTCTCCTTTTCATCTTTCCCCCAGCCCCAGGCTACCCTCTCTGTCTGATGCAGAACACAGCTGTAACACTGCAGGAATCCTCTAAATTGACTTCTGTTTGCGGTTTATGGGGAGAAGTGTCTCTCTCCACAGGATCCGCTGGTCGGCTGAGGAAAGGAAGCTGAGAACCAGGATGGGCAGAGATGTCAGTCTGTTGGACCTCAGCTCGCAGGAGTTGAAAGTACAGCCTACTTGAATCAATTAATGTGTAATGGATATAAATATTACTCTACATCTGTGCACATAAAAAAATGCCACAGTGGTTTTATTTTTTAAATCGACTGTAATCAGCTCTGAGCTCCCATCGACTAGACTGGTAGGAAATTTAGTCTTGCTCATGGGATAGGGTCCTTCTTCTTCTCTGGGTTGTGCTCAGGCTTTGGAGGTATGACAGAGTCCAGACATTCACTGAAGTCTCCTCCGGCCTTTGGGTCACATTCCTTATTCGAGGAGTGCATTGCAAGGCCCTTGAAGGCAGGTAGCGTCAGAGTTTCCTTGGCAGACTTAGCGTAGACATCTCTGTGGGGGCCAGAAGGCTAGCTCCAGACTCATTCCCACTGGAATTCCTGCCAAAGCCCACCCACAGCCCCATCCCAACGTGTTGCATGGGAACGGGATATGGGTTCCTACTACCCACGTCATCCTCAAAAGCCCCTAGCCCCTCTCAGAGCCCAGGGAAGTTCTGAGTGACCTCGTTCTCTCTGTGGCTTCGCCATCCCGACTCCTTAAATTTCACCAACCCCATCCTTGTCTGTGACCCTCCAGCATGATTGCTCTGTGAGCCCAGAGTTTTGTCAAAGACCAGTGTGTCCATAAGGCTGGTTCCTTCTTAGGGCTGTGAGAAAGAATCCGTTCCAAAACTCTCTCCCAGCTTCCAGCGGTTTGCTGGCTATCACTGACTTTCTGAACTCTGCTACATCACCCCAATCTCTGCATTCATCTTCACATGGCACCCTTCCTGTGCGCATTTCTGTCTCTAAATGTCCCTTTTTTTTTTGTATAAGGATATCAGTCTTTGGATTAGGGGCCCAACTAACTCCAGGATGATGTCATCTAATTGCCAATTAACTCATTACAACTGCAACGACCCTATTTCCACATAAGGTCACATTCTGAGGTGCTGGGGGTTAGGGCTTCGACATATGAATTTTGGGGGAAACACGACTGAATCCATCACAGTGACTGATTTACTTCAGTTTGCCTATGACTGTCCTGGTTTTAAAGCTGAAAGTTCCTTCTCTTGGAAAATTCCTCAGTCCCAGGCAAACCAGAACAGTGGTCACCCTAGCTGGGGACAATGCCAATATAGTAACAAAAAGTGTCCTACACTTGGTTATCTTCTGTTGTATATATTTTTCAAGACCCTCAAAGCAAAGGCTGGCTAGTGGCAGATAAATTTGGGTTTTCTTAGGTGCCTCGGATGAATGTCCCTTCTTTAATTCGACACAAAGCAGATAAATGCGGGAGGAGGAAGCAGGAGATGGAAGCTGGAGCACGTCAGAGGGTTGCTCTTGGAAAGGAAGAGTCTGAGGGATGCGTAAGGTGAGGGGTCTATCTGAGATGCTGGGGCGCAGAGAGGGGGCCTGTGGGGACGCTTAGACCTGAGAGCCCCCTTCTCCATGGGTGGGAACCCCTCCCTTGTTGAGAGTGAGCCATCATACCCAGGAAGCCCAGCATCTAGCCCTTATATTCTCTGCGATGTTTTCTAGCCATGACCACTCCAAGAAAGTGGGAACGACTCTTCGGTTCTCCTGTGAGTTGAAGATGACGAATGTAGTGTGTTTAGAAGCTTATATTTAAGTCCTGCCTAGAACACATTCATGGCTGAGTGCAAGTCTCCATTCTGTCTGATCAGGGCGGAGACAGAAGAAAGGTAGGAAACTATTTTAGAAGCGCGGAAGCAGCTGAGTAAGGGAAGGGTCCCCATGCCCTCCGGGATCGGTTATTGCTGTTATTTCCCAGTTAGGTTTTTAGAAAGCTTATGCAAATGCCTCCCAAAGGATCTCTGTGTTATTTGACATGCTCTTGGAATCATCCCCTCACATCGAGTTATTTGATTCAGCTAATAGAGAAATCAAAATAAACTCTCTTTCATAAAAGCCACGACCATGGGTATGCATGAGCAGAGAAATTATTTCAGAAAAAAAGGTATGATTTTGACAAATTACAAAAACCGCTCTTATTAAATAACTATTCTCCTTTCATAAGGCCAGAGATGAATCACAGCTCGGGTGAGGCACACTTGATTAAAGCAGCATATTTTCTTGTTTAGTCTGTTAATACTATTTCCAAGTATCTGTTAGATATAGTACAAGAGGTTTAGGGATTCCAAATACTTTGCCCAGAATAGGTTTTTCCTCCATTACCAGAAATTTATCCTACAATCACATTGCTAATAGCCCAGTCCTAAGTGACAATCTCTCTGGTTTCAACTAAAACATCATCAGAATTAGTCTGGAGCAACCAAGAAACCTGTTTTATAGATAGGACAACTGAGGTATTTAGTGCCTTGTGGAAGGAAGTGTGGTTGAGGAACCAGATGGAAGCAAAGTCATCTCTGAACTCGGCCCCAGAGTTCTAGGGACTCCAGACACACCTTCCCGTTGATGTCCAAAGGGGTCACCCACTGGACATTTTCTGTGGGTCCTACATGTTCACCCCCTGCTGTGGGTCTTCAGGAGTATCCGCCCCGTACCAGCTGTTTCTACTCGATGAGTGATTATTAATAAATATTCGGTTTTGCATTCTTTACTTCTGAAACCACTGTGGCATGCTTTTCTTTGTAATTAGCAACCACCACCTGCTGTTGGAAGTCAACCCAAAGGATTTAGTTCATGTTCAGTGGAAATCTGTCAGCATGCCAGGCAGAAATTGCTCCATTACTCAGAGTTCTCCAGGCGTCCCTGCCTATCGTTTTCTCTTGTCTCTCTTCCATGCAGAAGACAGTCAGAGAGGGGACTCCGAGAAGGGCCAGGAGAAGAGATGGCCGAGAGCCACCACGTGAGAAGGAGCACGTGTGACTTGGAGGCATCAGGTTACTATTCCATTCTGCGGCATCAAATGAAGGCTGCTCAGGCTTTGGGCATCTATCTATCTATCTATCTATCTATCTATCTATCTATCTATCTATCTATCTATCTATCTCTATTTTTATTGAGAAGTAATTCTCATGCCATAGAATTCAATCCTTTAACATGTACAATTCAGTGTCTTTTAATATATTCACAGAGTTATGCAACCATCACCACTAATTCCAGAACATTTTCATCATCCAAAAAGAAACCCTATACCTCTTAGTGGTAACTCTGTACAATCACCTCCCCACAGCCCCTGACAACCATTAATCTACTTTCTGTCTTTGTGGATTTTGGCTATTTGCTGTCATAGCTCTGCTGATAGGATCTATTGCCACTGCCCACTAAGAGCCAAGAAAAAGAGAAATTAAAGCCCAGGGTAAGAGAAGAAAAACCAATATTTTGACATTTCTTCTTGACTCCTGAATCATAACAACACCCCAGTCTCTCTTCTCTAGTTGTGCTTGCATCTTTCTTCCATATCTAGTGCTCACACGCTGTGATGCTCTCCAGCGTTTAGCCCTTCTGCATTATCGGGGCATAGCTCATGGTGCCTCCTCACTCCCCCGTCCACTCTGTCCGCGCTTATGGCTTCAGCCAGTCCTCGTGGCGGTGGCTGCACCACTGTCCGGCTAAGCCCAGGCCCTCCTTGTGAGCTGTGGTTTCACCAGATCCATTGCTTGCTCCTTGAATTAGTTTCCTATCGCTGCTGTGACAGATGCTCACAAACTTTGCGATCTAGAGCAACACAAATTGATCCTCTTAAAGTTTTGGAGGTCAGACTTTCAAAATGGTGTCATTGGTCTGAAACCCCCAGCTGTGCCCCCTCCAGAAGCTCTAGGAGAGAATCCATTTCCCCTCCTTTTCCAGTTGTTTCTCAGCCGTGTCCTCATCTTCTTTGCCTCTTGGCCCTGTACCCTACCTTCGGAGCCTGGGGGTAGCATCTTCAAATTCCTCTCTTCTTTGTTGTCACATTAACTTCTCTGACTCTGACTCTTCCAAAGATCTTCTTCGGGATATTACTTGCCCTTTAAAAAAAAACACTTGTCCTTCTACCTGTACTCTAATTATTCGATACAGCCTTCTTTCTAGTAAAGCCACCTTGCTGTCCTTTTGAAACACAAATAAGCTATCTAATGTCAGAAAACCATAAGGGAAGAGTACTCTCTACCCCGGATTTCGACCTATACGTCTCTTTTCTTCTATTTGGTTTTATTTAATTGAAAGATTGTTTCATACATTTTTCTTTCACCCTGTATCTATTTTCATTTTCTCCCGTCTCATTTCAGAACTCACGCAATCATTCTGCTTCTTGAGCTGTTGTTCTGTTGGTCATAGAGAGAGCTCCAGGTGCAAGGCCGTAATCCAATTTTGAGATATTATTGAGAGCATTTAATTCACATAGCTGTGATTAGAAAAAAAATGACTAAATCTTGGATTGAATTGACTGGGGCATAACTATCTTAGGGCTTGTTATTAAGCACTTAAATATTACTGAGCAATTTCATACGTCTGGTTGAGACGTCTGTTTTCACTTACAATATGAATGCCTTTGTAAAACCTTCCATAGCATTTTATACATAACGGGGGGCTGGCATGTTTTATTTGATAGAATCACCTTAAGGTTTAGATGCTTTTCTATTAGTTTAATTTCAAGGTTGAGGAAACGAGGTTTAAATGACCTGCTCAAAGCTTGTTAGTAGTGGGTGGCTCCTTCACTTGTCTTCAGGTTTAAAGGTCAAGTCTCCTTCTATTGATGTCATGGGAATGCCAAGACTACATGTTCTATGTTACCCCTGAATTCACTTTTCCATTTGTCTTCCAGAAATCTGAGAATTAAGCTATCTGCCTCCCAGAAACATGCTTTGATTGATTGTTAATTAACAATTAACAATTTCTATAGGAAAAGAAAGAGGTAGGAATGTTTCCACGGGGTATTAATAACACTCATTGAAGTTGTGGTCTGTAATTAAGACCCATTCATTTCTATTGATTCTTGATATTATGGTAGACACCAATGTTATTATTATAAATTATTTTCTATATTGTGAAATCAATAACTATTTTTTTCCTCTTACTATTTATATTCCTTGAGTACTGTTGTAGATTGAGGCTTCTAAACCTCAGCACTGCTGACATATTGAGGCAGATGTTTCTCTGCAGGGGGCTGTTCTGGGTACTACAGGATGTTTAACAGCATCCCTGGCCTCTACCCACTAGATGCCAGTAGCAACCCACCTCCCCAATTGTGACAACCAAAAATGTCTCCAGGTATTGCCAAATATCCTCTGGGGCAAAGTCACCCTTAGCTGAAAAAAACTGCTGTCAATGACACAGGCAACAAAAACATTTTATTCTTTTCAAGTACTGAATCCTCTAAAGAAGTATTATTAATTACTTAGAAACACGTTATGTATTGATTCCCATATCATCAGTAGAAATCAGTAGAATATATGTCTCAGAAGAGAAAGAAACCAAAATCTAGTTAATTCAAACAGAACCCGTGGGACCAAGTAATTAAAGATATTCTTAACTGGTTGTCTTACCAAAATCAATACAAACTACAGTTTTGTTCATCTTAGCTATAGAACATGTTTTCTCCTAGCGATGTTCCTTTTAGAGGTCTTAGAACTGGGAACTGAGAAAACAAATCGGGTCAGTATCTTTGGTTGCATAATAAATGTGTTTGACACACATCAAGTCGATTACTCTGAAATTTCAATCTTTCTACTCATTTTCCGTTTTATAATCTGAAATGAAACATTCATTAATGACAGGACAAAAGGGAGGTAAGTCTCTGGGTAAAGAGGCATAAATAAAAAAGCGAAGACAAAAGAGGTCATTTCAACACAAAGTGCTCATCTGACGTACTGTCCAGCACACAGCTGTGTTGCAGAGAGGCAGTGAGTTCCCCGTCATTGGAGGTGAGCAAACAGAGTTGTGCGAAGCAGAAAAGGAACAGATCGAGCAGATCTGTACTTGAAAGTTTGGTGGCTTGGAAGTTGGCTTCTCTGAGCCTCAGTTTCCTATCTGTAAAATGAGAATATTTGACATACAGTGTTCAAGAATAAGAGATACCATTTACAGAGCCTGAATTATGCTAAATAGTCGATCCTATTTGTTTCTAATTTCTTAAAATTAGCAGCTTGTTTCTAATTTCTGTATAGGCCCATGCTCCTTCTGGAGGGGTGAGCAGCTTCATGTCCAGATTCCATGCATCACTCCATCCTGACTGACATCCAGGAATCATGGCTAAATGGGATTTACTCCAAAATGGCTTTATCCATCACCATAAAGCAAACATTTTGCAATACCCGTTACATGCATAGTCTTAGTAACTTTTCTCTGAAACCATCCTTTACTGTTTCAAGAATTGAAAAAAAAAAAAAAATGAGCGAAAAGAATAATGGTTAAGGGCTCCAGTCACTGAATCCTTGTTTATGGCAGCAATAAAAGCAGTGTGTTACCAGCCGTAGGAGTGTCTATTTTTAAGTAAGTCGAGCTTAGCTTATGTCACGCAGACCTGCACGGAAGTGTCAGCGTGAGCGTCTGAGAGTACCGTGGGCCTGCGTTCCACTGGCTCAGCTTCCCCAGCATGTGAGGCTGGGGGAGAGAGGCTGAGAAGACACTGGCAAGAACAGAAGCCTTTCTCCAATTGCCAGGGCGCTTTCCCTCTGGCGCCAGACGCCAGAACAAAAGAAACTGACATAATAGTGTTGACCGCAACCCAGGTCTTACTTTGTCATTCGTCAAAATGTTTGCTGTTTCAAACTATTTTGCTTTCAAAGAGAGCACTTCATCAGCAGAGCTCTCCAGCATGCTGTAGTGGGCGTAGGCTGGTGGTTTTCAGTTACTTTCAAAGTTATGGAAACCTTTCTACACATAGAATTTCCCAGGGGACACTGACCCATGCGACAAATGAGAGAGAAGCCCTGTTTGGTTGAAGCCAGGGTGGGGAACTGGAGCTTTGGGGTCTGTCGGCCCCCTGGACCATCCTGCACAGTCCCTCCTTGTGGCCTGGAGGCATCCCCTTCAACATCTAGGGCTCCTGAAATCCAGGTTGGTGACCAGTGGACACAGCCATTCTAAATCCCTTTTTTGTTTTATGATTCCTCCTCTAAACAGAGTGGGCTTGCAAGCCCTCTAGCACCAGCTGATGATAAGAAATTAGAGGCACTTCCCTGCCAACTTGGTCTTCAGAGCCACCTGACTATGACAGGGTCCCTGTTCTTAATCCAAGAGTCTTTTAATGACATTTAATAAGAGAACCCTTTTGCTTTATTTTGCTTCTGATGCTTTTCCCTCATCACCATTATTTTTGAAATAGGAGGCTGCGGAGGAGATGGTGATACAGTCACTGCCAGCATTTACTGAAAGAACTCTGGGAAATAATTGTTCGGTTGACGTTGTCATGATTTTAACCATCTGGGAAAAAGACACCAGAAGTACAGTTTTGAGTACGAATGAAGGTTCGGCAAGCTGGGGACTGCCATCGTGGACTCTTGGCTGATCCCACTTAGACTTGGAAGCATCCAGAACACAGTGGCACATGGCGGATGCACGACGTGCACTGGCTGCATAAGAACAAACCCAGGGCTCCAGAGGCAAGCTCCCCAGCACGCTGCTGAAACTGAATTCCAGTCTGGGCATTGCTTGATTTTGCTGACTCATTATTTCCCACCCTCTCTTCCGGCATCCATTTTCTCAGAAAATGAAGAGATAATATGAGATAAGATTCATTTACATTTTTAAATTCCTTTAGTAGAATAGCTTTTTTAAAGCAGTATAGTGGTGGCAATTGGCACAAGTAGATGCTGAAACCAATTAGTGGAATGACATGAAGTAAGACCAAAAAAATATAGATTTAATTGAATAAAGTTTCAATATAAAATCGAGCTGCCAGGCTCGAAAGTTGCAGTTCATTCTGGGAGGAAGAGATGGCTCAGTGGGTCCCTCTTGCTGCATTCTGGATAGAGTGGTTGGACAGCCACTTGTCCCCCCTCCTTCAAGGTGCTCTCAGCATCCTCTAATGGTGATAAATGCTGTTCTCTGAATGATGACTTTAGGCTCAGTGACTGCAGAGAAGACCCTTCCTCTGGAGATGTTTTCGGAACCCTGTTTGAACAACGCCACCTCATCGATTCTGCCAGAAGACATGAAACGTGACAGCAGGAGCCACCAGGCTGGTAACTAGCATCCCAGGTCTACGTGGGGTCAAAAACAATGGCTTTGTTGGAAATTAGGAACAAAATCGACTGTCAACCAGAGAGCGAATGTTACCAAGCTCCCCATTTGGGCAGGCATCACCCACCTGCCCGTGAAAGAGCAGGCGCTCAATAGACCCACTGAACAGTGAAGGAAGTCTGGAGGGAGACAGTAAAAAACTCAAACGAGCTGAAAAATTCTCCCCATGGCACCCAAATCTATTGCAACCCAGCCTCCCTAGTGCCTGAAATCTCTCCATCACAAGCTTGTGTCTATGGCCATGCCGCCCTGAACAAGCCCAATCTCATCTGATCTCAGAAGCTAAGCAGGGTCAGGCCTGGTTAGTACTTGGATGGGAGACCACCTAGAAACACCGCGTGCTGTAGGCGTAAAAAATAAAAATAAAAAAAGTAAGGGATTGTAAGCTGACAAGGTCCTTGCAATCTGTGAGGTCAACCAAGGGTTGCCTCGCCTAAAACAAACAAACAAACAAACAACAAACAAAAAAAAACAAACTCGTACTACAGTGCATTTCTACAGGCATCTTTTTAACACAGTAAGAACTCTGTGAAGGCACCTCCATATCCTCTTAGGAATCAATTGATCGGACGCATTTCCTCGCTGGCAGTAGAGGCAGAGGAGAATGGCAGCAGGACCTTGACCAAGCCCTTGCCCTTCTCACTGAAGCCTTAGCATGTGCTAAGTTCTATGACAAATAATGTTACACTGGGTTCTCCTGTACTTCTGCGAAAGCCAGTCTCTGCCGCTCTGCCTGTTCTCTTTGCGTGGGAAGAGAAAACAGAAACCCAAACCCAATTTGTGGCCCCCTTTTCATGATCACTATTCGCAAACGGCTCTGCACATTCAAGAATGTCATGTCAGACATTTCGGGCCACAAAAAGCAAAGAACTCGTATTATAGGACAACGAAGGAGCTGGAGCACATACGAAGACAACCACTTTGGGCAATAAATGGGTCTTAAGGTTGTGTGCGATTCTGCTTGAAAGTATTATGGGCATGTCAATTTTCCTTTCAGGAAATTTCTCCTCATATCTCATTGATCTTTAATGTGAAGTGGCTAACGATTTTCACCTTCATTGCTCTTGCCTTTGAGTTTGTCAATGAAATAATGAACTTCCATGAAACGTGCCCACGTTCTGCTACCTGAAGAATTCTTTTGCAAAGTAAATCCTGATGCTCTAATTGACCTAGTGTGTAAGGTTTTGCTTTAATACGTTGAAATATTTCACGCAGCAAGGAAATCAGGGAGATGGGTAATTTGATGTCTTCGCTTTTTTCATGTGACGCTCTCTCTGGGGAGCGCAGACAACAAGGAAATATGGAAGGTAAGCGACAAATCAGCCTGAGTTTGTTTTGTCAAATGTCTGTAAAATCTGTAGTGATATCTCCCCTCTTTCAATCGTGATATTGGTAATTTGTGTCCGCTCTGTTTTCTTGGTCAGCGAGGTTATGTCCCATGTCTTCCTGCCCAAGCAAAACTACATTTCCCAGAGTTTCCTTCTCTGTTTCTGGGTCAGGGTTGGGCTCAGGAGAAATTAGCATCAGATTTGGAAGGCGAGAGGGAAGCAGTGGCCAGCTCAGGGCCTGGCAGGGGCTGGCGCGCCTGTTCTGCTGCTGTACATTGTCGTGTCTCTGTAGGCTCACCTTACAGGTGGGGCAACAGCCAGGCCTGCAGGTCCTCCCGCTCCTGCTGGACCTCATGCTCCAGGCTCTCCGAATCCCAGTCCAGGTGCCTATGCAGCGATGGCAAGTGCACCAGCGTGTAACTGGAGACATTGAAGTTGGATGCTTAGCGGTGGTGGGAGACCAGTGCAGGTTCAAGTGTGTGCTCTTGCGTTCTAGCTGGTTCTCCTTGTTGGTCCTGGTTTCTCCCACTTCGTGTCCCCTTTTCATTCCTGACTGAAGGTCCTTTAGGCTTCGGTAACTGATGCAATTGCTTCACATGGGCTGTTTAGCCAGCTCCCCCAATCGCATGAGGTCAAATTCCTACATCCTATATTCGATATCACTCATGTCAGCTCAGATTCTCTGGTCAGCCCTCAACTGATAAAAATCAGTTTTGCTAAGGAATTTTCACTGTTACAAATTTCTTCAAAGAATTGGCTATCGTCCTTGTTAATTTTCTCTATTATTTACCTACTTTCTATTTTTTTTTGATTTTGACCCTTATCTTTCTTTCTTTCCTCCTTTCTATGTATTTTGGATTTAACTCACCTACATTTTTCTAGTTTCATAATGTAGAAACATGTTCAAGAAGATTTCAAATCAGCGGTCTGAAATTTAGAGCTATAAATTTCTCTCTTAAGTCAATGGCTTAGTGGAATCTTTGAGTTTTTAATACGTTGTGGTTTCTTAAAATCATTTTTCAGCAAATGTTTTCTTATTGCTTATGATTTCTCTTTTTGACCTATATATCATATAGAAGTGAGTCATTTAAATTCCAACTCTTTGGAGACGTTCTAGATATCTTATTGTTATTAATTCCAAAGTAATTTTGTCACGATTTGAAAACATACTTTTAAATCTTTAAGATTTCAATATTTTGAAATTTACTGAAATATACTTTATGGCCTAGCACATGGTCCCTCTTAGAGAATGCTTACTGCGTTCTTGAAAGGTGAATGTGTATTCTTCCATTGTTCAGAAAATGCTAATTAGGTCAAGTTCATCGAGAGTGTCAGTCAAATCTTTATATCCTTCTTCATGGTTTTTTGGCCTACTTTTTCTGTCAATTACTGAGAGAGAGGTGTTAAAATCTCGAACTACATCTATCTCTTTCTTTAACACATGTTTTCTTCATGAATTCTGAATTTTTATTATATATTTTGTATTGATTTTGAAGGCTGTATGCCTTTTGTGTTATTACGTATCCTGATGAATTGATGTTTTTATCATTATAAAATGCTTCTTATTATCTCTGCTCATAACCTTCCCTTGAAATTTATTTTGACTGGTATTAATATAGCCATACCAATATTTTTCTGTTCATGTTTTGCCTTCTATATCTTTTCTCATCCTGTTTCTCATCCTGGGTATTTATATTTAAAGGGCATCTTTTCTAGACTTTTTTTTTTTTTTTGCTATACAAAAGAAGAAAAACCATAAAAATTATTAGATGCCTTGTAATGAAAGAAGAGTTTCTAAATGGTATTATGTCTGAGTAATTATAAACCAAAGATTAGCTTTCACAACTTTAGGCAAATGATTGATTAAAAATATAATTTCCTATAATATATCAGTTGCTCAGCTCGCCCAGATCCTGTTGAAAGCTGTTTTTTAAACAAGAGAAATATGAGAGTGTCAGAAACAGTTCAGGTTACATCTTGCAATAATAACATCATTTGAATGAAATGAGATTATAACTGTTTGCTGCTCACTCTGAACAAACACCATCATCTCGCGGCAGCTCAGAGGATCTGCCGACAGCAATCTGATGACGCTCACTGAAACCCTTGTAAGAACTGAGATGAAAACATGCAGAATGAAGAACCAAGCAATTATTCCAGTCTTAACAATAGGTGCCTTGAAATTAAATAATCTTTAGCAGTTAAACAACCTCACGTTCCCATACTCTTTCCTATCCATCACCAATGTGTACTCAGAGTCAGAGAAATAAGAAAATCAAAATAGTGATTATGATGATGATACTCTGTATATATTATTATCTGTACTTTTAACCTAAGGCTTACACTCGTGTTTCACAGTGAGCATTAGGGTCCATTTGAAATCCAGGAATGTTTCTGACTTATTTCTTCCATAATCTTCGCATATTTTTCCCCGAGTCCTATCGATGGTATTTACAAGCAGCTAGCAGGTCCATGCTCAGGGACAAAGAGCACTTCTGTGGCATTCCTGCTGAAAGGTGTCACCCACTGACAGGAGACAAACTATACTGAAGAACATTCTATAAAATATCGAACTGTATTCTTCAGAACTGTCAATGTCCATTTATATAATTTACAAAATGATCACCCCGATAAGTCTAGTCCCCACCTGACACCATACGTAGTCATTACAATAGTATTGACTGTATTCCCTATGCTGTACTTCACAACCCCGTGACTATTTTTATATCTGGCGATTTGTGCCTCTTAATCTCTTCCCCTTTTTCACCCATCCCCCGACACTCCTCCTATCTGGCAACCATCAGATTGTTCTCTGTATTTACAAGTTTGTTTCTGTTTTGTTTACTCATTTGTTTTTTTAAGTTCCACGAATCAGTGAAATCATGTGGTGTTTCAGCACATAAGGCTGAAGGACCATTGTAGATTAGAGGCGACTAAAGAAGATATGACAACTAAATATACCGTGTGAACTTGGACTGCATTCTGAACCAAAGGGAAAAGCAGATGAAAAGGACATTGTGGAGACAATGGATGACATCTAAATATGGACTATAGTTAGGTAATGATATTGTAGCCCTGTTAAATTTCCCGAGTTTGACCTTTGGAAGGTGGTTAAGTAGGAGAATGACTTAGTTCTTAGCAAATGCACACAAAAATATTTAGGGGTAAATGGGCAGAAGCGAAACCAGCAGAAATGACTAAAGGAAGGAGTAAGCAACCACCCCCAGGGCAGTCACTTAGGAGGATGTGTTTTCTCTAGGCTCTCCAATTCCCTTACCCTCACCCCCACCCCAACACTAGGGCAAAGGGGAGTGTTGTGCACAAGTAAGAAATCCATGATTTCCCCCTGCCTGGATGTGCGGCTCCAGCAGCTTACAGTTTTTACTGAAGTATGAGACCGACCTTCAAAACCAAGTCTTTTAACTTGGAGGTGAAGACTGGAAGATGCAGATTTAATATAAGCTGCTCACAATTAGGGGGTCACTATAAAGCAGGGAAGGAGGATTCGAAGAGGCATAGGGAGATAGTAATGGGGCAAAACTCTTCCCTGTTCTCTGTCACATTTAGACTCCTCAATTCCACCAGGTGAAAAACATCGCTAAAGGTTTGGGGAACATGGAAAGGAATGACAGCACAGAGAATAACTAATCACTTGGCCTGTGTCTCCAGGGCTCCTGGGCCCCCTGACCACCTGGAAACTCCCAGATGCCCCCAAGTGAGTCCTGGATTAATGGAGATCAAAAGATGGGGTTCCCTTCCCTCTTTTAGCTGTGTCTAAGGCTCCTCTCCGAGTCTCCATTTCCTGGACCGATTTCTTCTTAAAATGATAGACAGCGAGAACCTCAACCCCACTTGTAGGAGTGTGAACCCATCCACTGGCCTCCACGAGAGGCTCATACAATATTCCTATATCATGCATGCTCTGCTTCTGAGTTATCCAGCCTCAAATGACACCACAGGTGGAACACTTAAGCCAGGAGATGCAAGACTGAGTCAAGTTTCATCCACTTTCTTTTCAGGATCCTCTCATTAAGGTTTAAAAGATCTCGGTGTTCATTCTCTCCTAAGGTCTCCTTGTTTCAGTAAGAATGGCCATAGCCATTCTACAGATAAGAAAACCGAGGCTCTTAAAAGTTAAAGCCACACCTCGGTAAGTGCCAGAAATTTCTGCCATTCGTACGAATCCAGAATACCCCAAATAAAAATGATCCTGACCCACCCTGCCACCCAGACAGGAGCAGCTGGCCCTGACCCTGTCTCAGCAGCCCATTCATCCCTGAGTCTCATCAAAATGAGCATTTACTCTCCAAGTTGCAGAAGGAAGCCCCAAATATGTTTCTAATCATTCTCACAGTACTCAGTAGTATTCATAAATTATATTTAATAGCATTAACCTACTTCATGATGACTTTTCCAAAGCAGGGAACATATCCATAGAGACTAATTCCATTCTAAAGATTTTTAAAAAACACCACTACATAAAAGAATATACTTCAAAAACAGTTTAGACAATACAGGGAAAAGAAAAAATAAACTGTCCCACTGATAAAGGGGGATGAAGATGGGAAAACGGACAAGAAATGAAGACTGGAAATACTCGCTGTGCATAATACTTGGTGATACACAAGGCTAGCTTTATATTTTGAGACGCCCACCAATTCAACTGTGTCATAAAACACACGGCAAAGCAAAACAGCCACAGTGACACAGCTGTGTTGCAATGTCCTGGTTTGGATCGGGTACAGATCAGAAAGTGGGGGCTGAGATGAGTTAGAGGGATGTTATTCAGGACAAAAGGGTGCGTGAGGAGTGCACCGGGGGCTTGTTCCGATTGGGTGCTAGCTTACCCTTCAGCTTCGGCTAGCGGGACAAGAGCACACGCCTATCTCTGATCTGCGTCCTTCAAAGCATTGCAGCAGGAGCACAATGAATGCTTATCACTTGACTGCATTTCAAGTTGAGTAAAAGGGTACTTACTTCCCTTATCAACAGCAACTAATATTTCTCCCCTCTTCATGGTATAAGCTATAATCGATAAGAGTATTAATAGCAAGCAATGAGCACAGAGAGTAAATAAATACAAATATAATGGCTTGAGGATATATTAGATTTAATTTTCTTTCTTGAATTATATGTGCCTATGGGATATATAATTCATTCTTCAGTGGGAGAGAGGGAGGAAAACACAGAGTGAGAGAATATAAATGAGAAATAAAGTGAATTGCTAGGAGTGGTGGGTTTTGCAATTCCCCCGAGAATTCTTCAGCAAGGAGGAGCTCGATGGGAGTGCTGTAGAATTTCAGAAGTGGGGAGGTAAGCGGATTGACAGTCTCTACTCTTAGGAAGGGCTCACTGCCCTTGTGGGTAGGATGACGTTAGGCCCCAATTCCCTCCACCCAGGGCTGAAAGCAGATCCAGGTCCTGGAGGTGGTATCCACCCAAGGTCAAGCATGACCATTGCTTCATGCCATCACCCCCTCCCTAAGTGCAGGGGCTCAGTTTTGCTCATCCGTCTATCCTCACGCATCGCACAGAGCCTGTCACAATGTAGAAGCTCATGAACATCTGCTGAATAGACAGATGGACAAGTAAGTGAATGAATGAGCTGTTGTTCTTATCTGTAGTTAGAAGAAAGTCCCCCATCTACTTTAGGAATCATTCTCTTTCTGTTTCTTCTGTGTTTTGTGACACCGCAATGCACAACCGCCCTCACATCCGATATTCAAACTCAGCCTGAAATCCTTGTGCTGTGTGTACAAATACGAAAACATTTTTAAAAACACACCAACCCTAGGCCAACCAAAGTCCATCCATTGTGGCATGCCTGAAATGCATGCGTGAGGGGACTGATGTTTATTGATGCACCTACAATGTAATATTTCAATCTTGGTTTTTCCTCAGAAGTTTCCGGCTAAACTCTATCTTTCAAGATAGTCTCAGCCACAGAAATTCCCTCTTCACAGGTGATGAAGTCTGCTCTCTGTATCGCAAAGTACTATTGACCCTGAAAGCAGGTATTTTGAACTCCTGCCCTGATGCACTTCATGGACCTGAGAACCTTGGAGCTGGGGCACAGCCAGCACTGCTGAGGCTTTACCAGGGGGACACGGCAGGTCTTGACCACCCTACTGTGCAGAGGGAAGCCTGCGATGAAGTCAGCCTGGGGGCGTGCTGGGGCTGAGAGGTGGCCTTTGGGTCCAGAAGCCCATCTCCTGCCCTCTCTTGATAATGACATAATGAAAGGTGCCACCGGCTGAGTTTACTTACTAGTGAGGCAGCGCAAAGGGTCAGCCAACCAGGTCGAACTTGTTAAATAAGCCACCTTATGACACGGAACACTGGCTATGTGCTGGAAGCCATTCCACATGCTTTGTAACTATTAATGCACTAGCTTGTTTAATCCTCCAGACCTGATGGGCTGGTTCTCTCGTCACTCTTATATTCTCAGGAAGACACTGGGCCCCAAGCAGGTGCGCTCTAGTCCACGTCCCTGTTCTATGGCTCGTAGGCAGTGGGGCCGGGAGGGGGACCGAGTTAGGTCAGGGCAAGGTTGTAGCGCTTCTCATCAAAGGCTATGCTGCCTTTTCAGCTCTGACCTCCAAGCATGAGATTTCGCCTCTGATACCTATTGCTTCTGTTAAAAGGGAGATAATTCCATATTAATACCTACTTCATAAGGCTGTGCTGAAGATGAAAATGAATACTATCTAGTGATACTTGGCCCACAGTATCTGTTTGATAAATGGGGCCATTTTTATTAGGCTAAGGATTAGAAATAAGAGAAAACATGAATCTCAACTTATATTTAGTTTCATTTCCTTTGTATATAAATACAGGTTAGACTAACTAAAAATGGAAACCTGTTTATATTGATTTTTCCTTTACAAATCATTTTTATGAGTTAAATGTCTCAGGGCTATTTCCTACGACATGTAGCTCCCAGGACAGCTCTGGGTTTCCATGACTGTCAGTTCAGTGTGTTGATACATCTATGTCACCAGCATGAGCGTGGAAGGTTAATACTAAACGTGCTAGTCAAGCCTTCCTGGGGGGCTCTCTGCATTTTTTGAACACTGAACAAAATCAAATTTCCTTCCCCTGAGTCCACAAGAGGCTACTCTGCTTATCAGTTATCCATGCATCCAGGCAGGTTCCCTGGTCACAGCCTGTCCCCGTCACAGCATTGCCAGGAAGGCAATCCTAACTCCACTTCACAGAGCAGAAACTTGAGTCTCTGTGAGGTTCTATGACCTGCTCTAGGGCACACAGCTCGTGAATGGTGGCGCTCAGGTCCCAGCTCCCCGCCAGCTCCCAAGCCTGCACTCATGAAAATGTACTGTGTGTAGCCCAGGCTTTATGTACCATTGAGCTTTGAAAAATTGTAAAAGCTTTAACATTTTAACCACATTTTGAATGAAAAATTGGGAAAATTAAAAACTATACATGTTCTCGTCCCTTAACAGTAAATAAGCCAAACATGAACTATTTCTTTAGCATCCGAGATTGTCATTACAAACTTTCCTCATCCTACTTCATCGTGTACAGGTTGGGGGACCCTCCTTTACACACAACGCCTCAATTACTATAGCTTTGAATATTCTCATCTTTAATTTGCCTTATCAGTCTCCTGGTGAATTATTAAGTCAATTACATACACTATGATATATTACCCTCAAATATGTCAGTACAAATCTCTGAAAGATAAGGGCATTTTCCTATCCAAACACCCCACCGTGATCACACCTAACAAAATGAATGTCATCTAATAGTTCATCTATATTCAAATTTCCCCAATTGTCCAAGTAATGTCTTTTACAGCTGGTCAAATTCTCTTTTGAATTCTTGTCCATGAGAGAAAATAGCAGGTCATATCTGCAAGCTGGCATTTGGGGGCGTGGCCCCATACAGGGGGTCAGAAGAGGCTTGGGTGACCCCAGTGAAACCTCATCACCAAAACATAATAAAACTAAACCTCATTACCATATGTAAGATGCATCTTCAATGAGACAGCGGTTTTGCATGTCATGTGTACAAGTTAAATTTAATATTTAAGACTCAGTGGCGGGTTTCCCCTGGGCTTGTTATGTATTATAGCTGATGCTGACCTATCTAACTCCTCCTACTGCTGGAGGCATGGCTCATCTTCCCCTTGGGTAGATGCTCAAGATCACAGTGAGGTGTCAACCAGGAAAGTGGACAGCTCCCCTCTCCCCAGCTCTGACTACCCACAGGGAGAAGTTCAAGGGCTGCCAATTCTGAATCTCAGTGCTCTAGGTAGGAGGTACAGGAGTTGCTGAAACCTCACCTGCTCCCCCAGGAGAGTGACCAACCATCCTTCTTTCTCTGGGGCTGAGGAATCATGGGATGTTTAGTTTTAATATGAGGACAAGTTGGTCACTCTAGTCCCCAAGGGTCCTCCACGGTGAAGCTCTTCCCTCTTATTTGGGGTGACATATCCATCAACTAGCAGTAATCACTGAGCCCCTCTCATGCTTCTAGCAGAGAGGGAGGGGACTGTACAGAGAAGGGGGATGGGGACTGACGTCATGACAACCGACCGTGTGGCCAGTGCGTGACAGATTCACCCCCAGGTGCCACCTCTGCGGGGGAGGCAGGCATGGTTCCCTCTCATCCTCTAGCCAGTCTCCTGTCTGTCTGTCAGAGTTAACGCACGGCTTTCAAACACAACAATTCCAACATCTCATTGCCCAAGAGTTTCTGACTCAATAAGCACTCCTATTTTTTAAAAGTGCTTCCAGGTGACCCTGGATACTCTTTGCCATGATCTCAGACTATAAGTCTCTCAGTGCAAAACTCTAGGCAGATGATCCAGATGCATGTGAGAGAAATTCGATATCCTCAATGACACTCAAGGTAGGGCCCCTTCATATAAAGTGAGTGTGACAGCACACTGGTTAGGCCTCAGGCAGTATGGGTTTAGATGCCAGCTCTTTGCAAGCTGCTCAACCTCCTTCTTCACACTGGGGGTTAAGGGGGAGTCTTTGGCCCAGTTGGCTCCTCATCTAGGCAACCGTAAGGGAGCTCCTATGGTCATTTACAGTCAACTAGCTTGTCACCCTACACTGTCTTGTATGACGACGTGAAAGCCACATAACACCAACCCCCATGTCTTGAATAAAAGTTGGTCAAATATGACAAATGCTCATGAGAACATAATCAATAAGGGCAAACAACTTATACCAAGTACCAAAAAGTTTCACTGATAAGCAAGGTAGGAATGAAGAAATATTACCGAGCTCTGAGGGATGGAGTGAGCCTGGAAGGCTTCCTGGAAGAGGTAAAGTGGAGAGGAGAGGGCAGATCCTGCTCAGGAGGGAATGGACTCCCCATCATCAGAGTCATTCACTTGGAGGAAAAACTAGGGGTGTCACTTCATTTTCAGAATCTTGAGTTGTAAAGGTCACCAACATTACTAGTGATTATAGCTTAGAGGTTAAGAGCACAAGCTCCCGAGATGAGCTACCTGGGTCCAAGTCTGGCTTCCTGATTGTGTAACCATGGGCAGGATAGAGTCCTTGTCTGTGAAACGAGTAATGATAAGATCTGCCTAATGTGACTGCAGTGGCGATGATCAGATAATGCCCCTAGACTGTACAGTACAGAGCCTGAAACATAGAACTCCCAATAAATGCCGGTGGTTATTGCTGTCGTTATTAATCAAAGGCTTGATCAATCACTGTAATCACCTGGGCCATACATCATCTCTCAAAATATGAAGGAAAGTTCTTGGGAAATCATTGCTCTTAGAAGATGACCCTCTGTAACCGAGATAGGGGCCCAGCTGACATTGACCTTCAGGGTTCACCACGTTTTGGGAATCACCAGCTTAACTCTAGATCCAATCCAGATGTAGCCTAACTCTGTACCCAGTGGGTACCAGGCTGATATCTTAGTTTTCCAAGGCTTCCATGCCAAAATACCACCGACTGGGTGATGTAAACAAAGGAAATTAATTTTTCCACAGTTCTAGAGCTAGAAGTCCAAGATCAAGGTGTCTGTGGATGTGGTCTTTTCTCCTGAGGTCTCTCTCGTTGGTGTATAGATGCCCGCCTTCTCTCTGTGTTCCCTCCATGGTCTTTCCTCTGAATGTGTACAGGTCTGTGTCCTAATCTCTTCTTCTAAGACACCAATCAGGTTGAATTAGGGCCCACCCTAGGGGGCTGGGCACCTTTTAACTAAGTCCCCTCTTTAAAGACCCTCTCTCCAAATAGTCACATGCTGAGTCACCAGATGTCAGGACTTTGACGTATGAATCTTGGGGGGACATACCACGATAGCTGAGTTCTGTTTTCCATTCTTCTTCTGTTAGCACAGAGCAGGGGCCAGTTCCAGTGGCCGGTATTGTCTGCACAGGGAGGAAACCTGGAAGTGCACAGAGCACACACTAGCCCAGCCTGGCAAATATGTTGAAGCATTTACAGGAGGCACAAGCCATCAACGGTTTTCAGCATAAACAAAACCATCACTTCTAAAGTGCTTTTGAGAAGTGAAAATGAGTTTTTAAATATGAGTCATTTGTTGAACACAGCCACTAATATGCACAGCCAATATTTCTCACTAATGGACGGGATGAAAATGAATTTACGGCTAGTCTCGCATAATGAAATATGTGTGCTTTTTATAATTACTAACAATTGAGAACAGATCATTTTCTCGCTTAGTAAACGGAGTTTTTACATCTTTTATCTTAGATTAAATAAAATGAAATCATGTTGATAATATTCAACCAAAAGAAAAGGCAAAATAAGCTGGGTTGGGTTTTGTTTTGTTTTGTTTTGTTTTAAGGTTTTGGGTACATGTGTGTATTTTAACACGCTTTCTCAACTTTTATACTGCTGATAATCTAGGAAATTTTATAATAAGTTATTGGCTTGTGGTGGTCAAATGCAGAAGGAATAGTAATTTCCACTCAAATTATTGAGTTAGCGAGGTTTGGTTTTACAGGCTCTTTTAGAGTTTTTTGCTTGTTTTAAGTAAGTACTAGGATCTTCAAAATGTTTGTTACATGGTTCTTCTCTTTGAGGCAGCACATGAAACAAAATTAAATTCATTTAAAATTTTTTCTGCCATAAGAGCCTGAAGCGTCCACTCTAGCTTCACTGAAGTGTCCACTTTCGCGCGCACACACACACACACACACACACACACACTTAAACGTAGTTAATAACCTAGAAAGCCTAGAAAGTTAGGTTTTATTCCAGGGTAATTTTGGACATTCTCTCAAGTTCTTCTGCTGGCTTAAAAAGCCAGACCCAAGAGAAACTGAGGCCTTTGGGTGTCCTGTTTTACTCTGAGTATGGTATGGTGGTTTCACCCCCAGGTCCTGGAGTCTGACAGACTGCATTAGAGTCCCAGCTCTGTCATCCCCTTGGAGGGATTAAATCGTCCAAAGCCACACAGATAGTAAGTACCTACTACATAGGGTAGTGGGAATTAAATGACATCAGTTTTTAGCGTCTGGCACCTTCAAAAACATTGGCTGGTATCATCCGTAATACTGTGGAAGCTTAGCTGTGTTTCATGCTAACAACATCAATAGACAAGTTAGCACAATGAACTGGTTTGTGATCAGCTCGACCCTGTCTTTCTAAATTTCCAGTTTATTTTGTGCTGTGGAGATACACTAAACACAAAGCATTAGAGAAGCCGTAACCTGTTAAATGTCTGCAAGCCATTCCAAGCCTTTCCTAAAACTTGTGATCACCAAAGTTCACAAATGCAGCACCAGCTCTGATGCCCGTAGTGTGAAGAGTTTCACTTTTTGGCAAAAGTAGCCAGTCAGTGATTTACTTGACCAGTAGCCGCCAACTGATCAGGACAAGGGGTCAAGTTTTTCCAGGTAGCACATGCGGCTCACCATCTAAAGGCTGGACCGGAAACTTGGTCCTTTACAGCTGGATCGGCTCTAGATTCAGGGGCCTCACTCCTGGTCTCCCAGTGAGAAAAAGCTATTTTCTTTCTACAGTAAGGGGTGAATAAAGCAGAGAAGTGAATTCCTTCTCTACTCACACATGTCAAGGCAAATCATAAGAGAGGAATGTTAGAGATCTGGGGACACAAGATACAGGGCATCCCAGCTGGCAACTCAGCAGTTCCTATAGTTTGTCCTCCATGGAACCACTTCTGTTTCTCAGAGGGACCCTGCAGAGCATCATTCGCCAAGGCCCGCGCCACAGACTTGCTTCTCCCTGCTGCAGTACTGGCTCCCTGCAGCGCCTCCACCATCTCGTGACAGCCCCTCTGAACAGCAAGTGCTGATGGTATTACTCCCTGCGACTCTCTCTAGAGGTTCAGACAACCAGACAGCTCAGCCTGACTCTGCAGCAGCCACCCCTGAGTTTGGAGGGGCTGCAGCTCACAGCTCATGACATGGTTCCTGCTGAGGGTCAAAGAGCTGCTCTAGGGCCCCGCGAGCTCTTCAAGGAACTGGGCACAGATTCCTAGGAAACTTTTCCGGTGTCATCAGCCACCTATGCTTGGTATTTCTTCCTGCTGTTCCCTGAAGCCTCGTGGACTTGGTCAGGACACCCCTCTTCCACCTTTCCCTGCTGGGGGTTCCTGGGGGATTTTGATTTGGGGCCCTTGCGTACTTTAGCAGGTAATGTGGGAGCAGTGCCTTTGGAGAGACTGAGGAAAAGTCAACTTTTTATCATTTTTCTATGCAGTATACTCGTGTATGCCAGAGATTACACCAGGACAAAGGGTAAGAGGCAGGAAGGCTCAGAGCAGGAGTGGAAGGGTGGGGAGGGCACCTAAAAGACGCTTTTCTTTTCTTTTTTTCAATTGAATAATCGGCATACAATAGCCTATTAGTTTCAGGTGTACATCATAGTGATTCGCTATTCATATCTATTACAAAATGAGCACAATTAATTGCTATTTGTCACCATACAAAGTTATTACAACAGTGTTGACTATACACCTTATGCTGGAGGATGCTTTTGACTGCAGGGAAGAGAGTATCTGAAAGCAGACTAACTGTAGTTTAAGCAGTAAGGGCTATTTCTTCCCCCACATAATAAGAACTACAAAAAGGGTTGATTTTGGGGGTTGGCTCAGCAACTCAGTAGTGTCTGGACACTGAGTTGGTACCTTTGCTATTTTGAGTCGAAAAGTCCAAATGGATGTGTGAGGCTTCATCCTGTATTTCTCGGGGAGGAAAATCTTTTCAAGAAGACCCTCCATAGATTTCTCCTAACATCTCTGGACCAAAAACTATGGCTGCCAGTAAATCAAGAGCAGCTGGAAAGTGAGTTTCCGGCATTTTTGGTCTCCGTTTACCGTTGATTCAGGCTCCACCAGCAGAGGGACTTAGGTGGGTGATGGCTACTGGAAAGGCAACAAATCCACTGGCAGATACTATCATCTATGAGAATTTGAGTGTTAGCGCATTTTTTGCTGCCCCACCCCCATATACTCTAAAAACTTTTTTTGCAAATGCATATATTTTCTTCTCCCTATTCCTAGAGACAGTATATATTAAGTCATGCAGCACAGTTCCACATGTGCATGTATGAAAATTCTGTGTCAAATGTGGGTTACACATGCATATTAGAACAAGAATTAGCTTCATCTTCAAAGAAGCAACAAGATAACAGCATAAATAACTAGAATATAAATGCCTTTATCCCTTTATTGAATCAGAGGATTAGGACCTGGGATCTGTTATTAATTCAAATGTTTTAGCAAATTAGTAATCACAGTGGTGCAAAAATCCTAGCATTTCATCCTAATTCCTCTTATCATTAGGGAAGGAGCACAGCTTAAGATGGAAATCTATTGCTATCCTGTGTACCAGAAAACGTGTGAAAAGAAATATAAAAATAATTAAAATATAGAAAGTATTTCCAAGATTTTATGAACCATACCACTGAATTACAGAAGTACAAACGAACCTACCGAATACCCATTTTACGAATGAACTAACTGAAATTCAGAGGGATAAATACTTAGCTTCAGAGCTAGCAAGTTGGTCTATCTGGCTCCAAATACTGTATTTTTATCATATCACCCAACAAAAATCCACTAGTCTAAAAGAAGACTAAATATTTTCTTTCATTCTTCAAGTGAGTAGTGAATGTTCTATTTTATGTAAATTATATTTTTAAATTATTATTTTTTTTACGTCTTGCATGTGAGATGTAGTTTGACTTGAAGTGTGCAAGTTACAAAGGCACATGCATGGAAACTGTGTCTCAGTCTACACAATGGCTTACCGGATTGTTCGTTCAGGCTCAAGCAATGGCAGCCACCTCAGAACAAATAAACGCTCAGGTTGTGTGTCTGATGAATGGCAGTGAGTCTTCTACCCCCGAAAGGGGATGAACTCAAAGGCTGTTAACTCTGAAAGGTGCCAATTTTCACTCAGCAAACCAGGTGTAAATGTGCTATGTAATAATACCCATCCTCTCGTGGCCAAGTCACAATGTGATAGCTTTTTTATTAGTCAAAGATTTCCAAGACTCAAAACATCTATCTGTTATTCTTTTATTACATCTGAGGCAAGACGTGTATAGTTGTTAACAAAATGTGTAATTTTTCTACGGAAAATCATCTGGCTGTGAAGAGGAAAGCTTTTTTGAATAGGTGACAACCTACTGCCCTTACGTGAAATTTTCACCTACTGGAATAATAGGGTTGCTTTAAGAAAGGCCCTTATATAGCAGCTACTTAACTGGCTTTGCTTTGAAGATAAAGTAACCGAGGTAGTGAGAGGTCAAATAATTCACATAAGTTAGTAGCTAAATTGTCCTGTCGTCAGAGCACAATTGTTTGTTATTATCAATCTGTTGTAACTTAACTGTAGAAAATTTTGACATGCAGAAAGAAGAAAAATAAACTTACCCTAATTGCTCCACTCTTAATTATTTTGGATTTTTTTGCAATTCTTTTTTCTATTTTTACTGTCAGATGGTCTAAGATTCCCAGTTCCTTTGACATACTCTAACTCAGATACCGAGCTCACTAAATATAAGGATATCTAAAGTAGCTACTGAAAAGTACAATAAATGGATTGACTTTGATTGAAATGGTACTGAATTTCCAAGGTTTCTCTCTCCATCTGGTGTAGATGGTCATTTCAAAGTGCTCTCCCCAAATCAATTAAACATAATTGGGTATTAGCATATTGCCAGGACTTATTTTAAACGCCAGACTCCATCAGGTCACTTACTGTATTTATGTTTCCACACTGGGCCACTTTTCCCCCCACTGAACTGACTGGGTGCTCAGTCGACACGTAAACTCAACTCCAGGGTGCTGGGTCACGAGGCTATACTCGTAATTAGCGTCTGCTTTGTGCTTTCCGGAGCACATCCACATCCGGTGTGTCACTTAGTCCCCTCGCAGACACTCTGGGAGAGGTGCTGTTGTGACCCTTTTTCAGGTCAGGGATCTGTGACTCAGGGAGCAACTGTTCAACCTCTGGGAAGGTCTGAAAGCCACATGTTCTGGCTCCAAGGCGTGAGCTCTGCAACAATGAGACCAGCCTTCAGTGAGACCTGAACGTCCCTTTTCAGAAGGCTCCCAGCAGAGGCCAGGCTAGGGGGCAGTGGGAGGTTTCTTGAATTAAATGAGAGATTAGACTGGATTATCTCTTATGTGCCTCGTCCTCTGACAGCCTGTGATTCTGTCCTTAACCCCTCTAATTAGTCCTGGTGCCAGGATGATAGACGGGCACAGAGTGGCCAACAAATAGGATGTTTTGCTGATAAAGCCAGGAGCCATGTGGCTCCATTTCAGAGGAGCATCACATTTGCATGACCCAAATTGCAGCAACCGATAAAGGGGATTTAACTTCATTTAGGTCTCTCTCAATCGTTCATGGGGCTCCAAGGGCAAAGCTCATAACAACGCTTCCTGACTCCCCCGATTTCTTCTCCTTTCTGCCATCCCCAACTGCTCAGCCTTTCTCACCCTCTTATGTATAAGTGCCCTCTCCCTCGTCCATTCAGTCCTGTCCCTGCCACTCTGCTCGTTTGTCCCCCTATCGTGACCAATTTGACCAGTTACCTCTTCTCTTTCCCCATGAAACTGCCTAGGGACTATGTTCTGTCTGTCCTCTTTTCTCGGGAGGATTTGCATAGGTTTTGCCCTTTCCGCTCTCAGAAACCAGGGCGAGGAGGTGACTACAGAAAAGGCCTAGTTGCCAATTCTGAAACTGTTATATGTAGGTGAAGGATGAAGTCTGAAAAGCTCCACATATTAAAAATGTCGAGTCCTCTCACACAGAGGGAAGTATTATTCCATGTCCTGTGTCATGCATGAACTAACTGGCATCCCTGAGTGACCCTGGTGCCCAAGAGCTGTCAATCTGCCATCATCAGCAGCACAGTGGGTACTTTCTGAATGGGTTGCCGCTGCAGCAGTATTACAAGTGGAAGGCAGTGAGGGAGAGGATCCCACATGGATGGAATGGAAGTCGCTTTGGCCCCTTAGGCTGGCACATACAGCCGCATCCGTGGCTAGCACTGACAAGACTGTGATGTGAGGTAGACAATCACATCTGCAGTGAAACTGTGTCTATATCCGCAGGGTGGATGATACAATCTAACTGCTCAGCTCCTGCAGCTGTGTGAGTGGGCTCTGAAATTCTTCATTAACTGAGGCATTTAGATAATGGAAAAATAATGACACACACAGGACAATTGCCTTCATTATAATGTAGGAATTAAATCAGAACATCTTTTATTCTACCCCCCTCTGTGTAGTTCAGAGAAGACTCTGAGGGGTTTTAAGCCCTCTCTCAGATGGAAGAATGTTTAAATAAATTATATAGCTTTCGTTCATTATCTACCAATGCTTAGAACTCGATACATGTGGCGAGATGGGTTTGCCTCCCCCTCTGCCTATTTCCGTCCACCTCCATCACTCCTGGCAGAGCTCCTGGAGTCTTTGGCAACATAATAAAAAGAAGAAAACCTTTTTTTTTTTTTTTTGGTGGGAGTGGGGCAGGCAGCATAGAAGCACATCAGAGCTAAGCAGGTACATTCATTTGCTCTCTAAAAGCCCCCAGTCTGAAAATCAAAAGAAGCCAAGACTTCCTTCAACGAAGAACCTGCCACTTTCTCTCCAGGAAGGACCTAGAATGATGCTCAGGATGTGAGGACCAGACATATGCCTCTGGGATGCAGCCTGGAGCCCTAGGCTGAGCAAAGACCTCAGGTGGTCATGGTGCTGAGGCAGGAGTAGGAGCCTGCAAAGAAAAGGAATGCCCAAGTGTAGCAGGGTCGGGGGCTCCGTGGAAGGTTGGGGAAACAGGTGCCTGCAGCATACTTTGGAATCTGAGTGAGCAGTCAGCCAAATGTAAGGCCGTGCTTCAGGTAATACACCAGATGCAGTGCACTAAATGGCATCATAACTAATATAAACATGTGACAAGTGCTCAGTTGCATCAAGTTTTACCCCATCAAAATGTTAAACTAAGAAGAGTAATAGTTTCCCTTTAAAGGGGCGGGGGTATCGAATTAATATTTTAAAAGTCACGGTGGCGGCGGCCCATTTCTGCTGTTGTTGATTAAATCATGAATATTTGATGGCAGTGCTGGCTCTGCATGAGTTGAGTATATGCCTTGCAGTGGGCCGAACTGTAGAATCACCTCAAAAGATATGTTTATGCCTTAACCCCTGGACCCTGTGAATGTGACTTGATTGTAAATAAAGTCTTTACAGATGCAGTCAAGTTAAGATGAGGTCATAGTAAATGAGATGGGTTCTAAATCCATTGGCTGGTGTTCTCATAAGGAGAGGGAGATTTAGAGACAGGGATATGCACTGTGGGGTTGGGCGGGGGTGTCGGGGGTGTGGGGAGGAGGCACTTAGAAAAGTGCCCTGTGGGCATTGTTGATTAGGGGACATTCACACAAGAGTAAATCTTTCCCAACTCTACCATGTATCAGTTTTATTAAACACCGATTGATGAAAAGCTATGATTAAAAGGGAATAGGAATCTGTGGGATGAGAAGAGGGGTCCAGTAAAGACTGCTGGATAATATAAAAAAATCTAAGGAGCTGGAAAGTGGTCCACCTTGAGTAGGTTATGCTATCGGGCATGTGTGGATGGGGGGAGGGAGCAATGGGAGGAGAGGGAGGGAGAGAGTGAGGGGAAAGAGATGTTTAGGATTAGGTTTCGAGAGCAACATAGTTTCTGAAAATCACTGCACAACCACTAACTAGTTTCATGTTGGAGAGATGCCAGGTTTTGGAGAGATTCCACACGCAGGTGCTGGGAGGGCGAGGCGCCAGCGAGGGCGTGGACGCTCCCTGCCCCTCCACACTCACCTGTGCATCTCTTCCACTTGGCGGTTCCTGGGTTACACCCTCTATAATAAACCAGTAATAGTAAACGGCTTTCGGGGTTCCATGAGCTGTCTCAGCAAATCATCAGACCTGGAAAGGGGGTCGTGGGAACCCCTGATCTACAGCCAGCCGGTCATCAATGAGGAAGGCCTGGACTATGGTGCACTTCCAAGGAAATTCCAGCAAGACGGATGGGGAGTCCTCGAGCCACAGTCACGTGGAAGAGGAGCCCTGCACCTTGCAGGGACGGGCCTGCCTCAGTGTCCCTGACACACTCGTTGGCTGGGAGTAGCCAGAGAGAAGTGAAATGTGGCTGTAACAAAGTCAGGGTCAGGTTCGGGGCCAACAGCTGGGCCTGTCGGTCGATTCTGCTCCCCACAGGAGGCAACTGCAGAGGCTTTCTCTGACTACGAGGTTCTACCGTCTGAGAGTGAACAAAAAGTGTCATTGTGACCATATTTATCCAGGAGAGGCTCTGGAGAAATGTGACAACAGGAAGAAGACTTCCCTTTGCTTTCCTTAGCGAAGCACGCGGTGGTAGGGGGTTGCAGTTTGCCCATCACAGTGCAAACCTGGGAAGAGCTCCATGCTGAAGGACTGAAGTCTCATTTGTCCCTCACACCCCAGAGATTCAGGCGGAGCTCATTTTCATGGTTGGACTCTGTGCTACATACAGCACTCGGAATACACTCAGCGGTTTTGCTGATTTCCTCTCCTTGATGAAAATTTAACGGAAGATCCCGACTGAGCTGCTTCCTTTTTTCTTCCTGGTAATAGCCTTGAACAGTGGGGAGGAAGAGGCTGTGGCTGTCTGAGTGCGGAACTAATTGAAAGTAGCCACTGAATCTAATGACACGTACTGGGGATGGAAGACGAATCTCAGAACTCTCAGAAGTTTGGCTCTTTCGCTACCCACTCACGTCTCAACTCCTTTTACCCTGTCTTTGATTTCTGTTTCTCTGCTACTACTCTCTGAGAGTCGCAGACATCCTCTTGAGCACCAAATGTAACAGCCCGTGTCTCCACTTTTCTGCAAGGGTGCCACTGCTGACCGCCACCTCCCTCCCTGCCGCTGGCATCTTCATCGATGGATTCATTTTCCTGTTTGCTCTCTGTTTTTTTTAGGACAACCTTGGTTGACCTCACAGATTGTAAGGACCTTGTCAGTTTACAATCCCTTATTTTTTTTATTTTTACTTACGCCTACAGCACCTGGTCTTCCTAGGTGGTCTCCCATCCAGGTACTAACCGGGCCGACCCTGCTTAGCTTCCGAGATCAGACGGGATCGGGCTTGTTCAGGATGGCATGGCCGCAGACCTGCTCCCTGCTTTTTGATGACTCCTTTATGTCTCCGTCACTCACATCTCATCTTCCTCCTCCCCGCAAATTTAGGGACTCTCGAGGCTCTGCCCTCAGCCTGGAGTGTTTAATAAATGTTAGCTGTTATGATTACGCTTTAATATCTAAGAGAGTTGAGGGGTTTATTTTGAAACGTAAGTCCTGGTATGTGAGATAACGGCCATGCCTAACTGTACCTGGCCAGACCGTGAGTAGGGACAGTCCCTTTAGGGCATCACGTCCCGTTTTAACCCGAACCCCTGCTGATTTACTCTAGAGTGTGGCTGCCCAGTCTCTTGGGGCATTTCGTTTCTAATAGGAGCCTGGGAGTCACTTTTGGTTTCTCTTTCTCCCTCACCGCCTTGCCCACCTTGGAAAGGATGCGGGCCCAACTTAGCACCTTGACCTTGCCCACTCTCCAGCGGTCACACTCTTACTCGCCTTAAATCAAGGATCGATTACCCAATTAGATGATTACCACGGCCTTCTCAAAAATCCTATTCCTCCCCCGCTGCAGTCCTGTTTAAATTCTCCCAGAAACAGCCCCCCAAAGAACGACTCTGCTGGAGTCTCCTTGTTAAACACCTTCAGGTCGCTGCGTGGTCTGGCAAGTGTGTTACAACTTCCTGTGACTGGCCTTCAGAGCCATCCCTTTCCAGTTTTATTGCTTGCCATTGACACCCCTCCCCTGCCCCCGCAGTCCCTCTGACACTGAGCGTTAGGTGACACAGGGACTCCACATCTCTCATGCAAAAGATGAAAGAGCCATCAAGCGAGAAGAGGGGAGGAGAAGATTCTGGAGCTAGGCCAGGAAAGGAAATTCACATGAAAGCATACGATTCAGGGCACTAATTCAAAATCAAAGAACCCAGCCTCCTGCTAAAGCCACAGTTCTTCTCACGCTTCAGGAAAGCCAAGCTCTGGTAGCCAGTGTGAGGCACAAGGAGCGTGACGCATTGAGGAGTTGCAGGACTTTTGTGTATCACAGATATTTTGTGATTTGGGGACGGGGGCGGGCGGGGGCAGTGGAAGGGGTGGAAGGGTCAGTCTGTGTTTAAATGTATTCAAATCCCAGCTCTCAGGGATGACTGAAAGAGCTCAGCAGGGACTCGAGATGAGTCACACTCAGACTGAGTTCCTATTCTAGTCTCACCACTTCCTTCCTGGTTGTATCATCTGGGGACATTCTTCAACTTTTCTGAGTCAGGATTCCTTTAGTTGCAAAACGAGAATAATTCCCACCTCACAGGGGCCTTAGGAGGGTTCGATATGATGTGTGATGATATCTAGCACAGATCTGCAAACAGAGGGGCCAGGACCATCGTGTACAGCTGCACAGGTTGTGCACTGTGCAATTCCAGGGATGCCATTCACGTAGTCTGTGCATAATCATTTGCAGCAGCTTCACCCCCAGATGTCGGTTCCCTTCATGCTCTTTCCTCTAAATGTGAGTAGATACAAGATAAAGCGAAAAGAGAACAGCCGGGCAACTTTATGACTATACAACCAGCACAGATGTATTAAGACAATGAGAGATACTCCTTTACTTGACAAAAGAGGGTCCATTCATTCATCTGCTCAGAATCCAATGAACACTTACTATGCGCTAGGCATGCTACACTCACGATAGGTATTTCTGTCTCATTTCTATAAAGTATAGGTCTCTACACCCTTTTTCCTTAGGTCCTCGCTCCAGAACGAAAGCAAAAAGCTATTCACATCCAAGAGCACATGAATGGCTTTAAGGTGTCTCTTCTCAAACTCAGCCTGCACCTCTTCCCCAGACCTTACACAAGCCCTCCCACGGTGCACCTGCTCCATCAATCATCAGGGGACAGTCCTTTGGTATTTGGTGATAAAAGAGATTCTGGGATCACTGAGGTTACTCAGTGCTACAGAGTCTCAGCATCAGGACAGCCTGCAGAATTCAACATTGCCTTAACCTTCCACCCATCTCTTAGGAGCCCAGGCCTCTGCACGTGACTCGTGCTTTCTCCTAAAGCTGTCAGGAGATGCTTGCAGTAGGGAGCTTTCCATTGGTTATCAGTCAAATATGTAAAAGCTGAAAATAAATGTTTTGGGAGGGGGTTTCTGTTCTCTGAGAGATAAAAAATTAACTATGACATTTCTACCTACACTTGCCTTTTAGGCATAGAAAAATATCGACATTTTTCCTCGTTTGTACATCCTCTTCAAAATCAAATATATATGGCTTCCTACCTCTGTCTCAAGTGTAATAACCAATTGTTCTTATCATTAGTATCAGATCTTTAGTTTTTTATTTCTACTGAGGTTTATGTAACAATTTTAAAACGCAATAAACTGCGTAAGTACACAATGATATAGAGAGACAGCCCCTAAACCCAACTGATAGTTGGCAGGCAAGGCCATCATGCTTAGCTCCTACCTAGTAATTTATCAAACACTCTTATAATGGAACATTAATCAGCCATTAAAATGATAGTGATGTGCACGTACTTATACAGAAAAATCTTCACATATGTTATTAAATAAAAAGATGGTTATAAAACACTGTTTACAATAAAATTCCATCTTAATTGTATACTGTCTATACAAGACATATACAATAGCTAGTATTTATTGAACATTTACTACGTACTAGTCACTGATTTAAGACTTTATGCATATTATCTCATTTGTTCCTCCTGAAACGCTATAAGGAGGGCACTATTTTCTTACCCAAATTAAACAAAGGAGAAAATTGAATAAAAGTTTAAGTGAATTCTCCAGATCACAGAGTCAATAAGTGATGAAGCCAGGCTGTAAATCCAGTTATTCTGACTCTGGACCCCCATGCTCTTAGCTACCACATTGTACTGTATAAACCTATGGAAAGTTTAAAGCAAGTTATCATTGGTTGTTTCTTGAAATAAGTCATTTTCTTCTTTTAGTTTATCTGTAGTTTTATGTAAAATATATATACATATATACATGTATATAATGTCTACAATAAATTTCTACATTGGGAAAATAACGAATTAATGGTAACTGGAAAAATAATATCACCTGAGAAAAGACTTTTACAAATCTTTATTTCTGCCTATTGAGTTCTCAGATGCATTTCAAGGCCACTTTGCAGCACTATTTGTCTGCCTGTAATCTTCTTAAATACCCCAAGGTCTAATTGTTTAGTTGCTTAATGAAACCAATTCCCTTTGAGATTCTCTAATGAGCTTAATAATGCCTTTCAAAAAGAGCTGAGTAACCAGTTAAATAGAATTATACAGGCGTGACTATTTGCTCTTATAAGTCAGTTTCGAGATTCTCAGACTTCATAATCCGTCGTGCTTTTTTTTTTTTTTTTTTTTTTTTTTTTTGACTCTGGGGCAAATGAACATCTCATACTTCTCAGTTTGTCAGCACGAAAGAAAATCATTGTAAAGCTTTGCTTCCCGATATGTATTTCGCTGTGAGGTGTTAGAAAACATACACTTTCAAATGCTGAACAGGCACTTTTATAAAAGGTCATACTGACCATCGGAAAATTAGCTGATACATATGACTCCATTCATTTTAGTAGTTCAATTAGTCTTACAGTTTCGGGGTTTTAGAGTCGGGGTGGCGGGGAAGACAATCGATATGATGCTTAGGGCACGGTCTCTAAATGTGAAGCAGCCCAGCCTTTTTTAACATCAGAGGAAAATGACTAGAGAATGTATAAGCACAATGACTTTATAGAACATCATCCTTGAGGTTCTCTCCAGGGTCATTAACTACTGAGTCGCCTCTGTTCTGGCTTAGGGCTTAGATCTAGGGGTCTGGGGATCATCCTTGGGCAGGTTACAGTCAAAGACAGAGTTCTCATTCCTTGGCCTATAGCTTGAGCTCATTTATCTTTAAAGTCTATTGCCAGAGATAAAGGACTCTTGCATATCCTTGAACATGATGCTGGGGCATGAAAACATGACATTCTCAGTCTTACTGCTTCCCATCCATCACAGCATTTGCTTTTTTAATGCTACAGGAGAGGTGGGTATGAGCTGGGTTCCCTAAGGGAGAAGGCTTCCCTGAAAATAATAGTGGCAATCATACCTCCAGTGGCAGCCATCACAGCCTGCTTGGTATAACTGGGTGTATGCGTGACCCACAGCTATAATGGTAGTAAGAGCAGCTGTAAGGACGTCCTGCTATGTGCCACATGCTAATAAGCTCTACTCATGCTGTTTCATTAAATCTGTCCCATCACCCTATGAGGCAGATCCCCCTTTATTATGCCCATTTGTCCTCGAGGACATGGAGGTTCTGAGAGGCCAAGATCATAAAAGCTGCTGCAGAGGAGTAGAGCTGAGGCTCATAACCATGCCTGCCCAGCTCCAAACCCCTGTGGGTTACATCGCCATGCCACGCTGTCTCTGCCCGGTGCAACTTTTGATGTGGAAGACACCCAGGTGTGGTTTACTGCGGCATGGCTAGGCGAGGGTGGGGTGGGGAGGGGTTGTCTTTGCAGCAAGCCTAGGAAGCTTATTTCTGTTTTATTGTCTTTCCCTTACTCCTATCAACATCATATAGTACTGGGGAGAAGCCACAGGCAGACCGTCCCCCTCGATATTCAGAGAAAAATCTTGCTGCCATCTGTAGGAAGGGAACTCTAAGCAAAATGACAGGTACTGTTTCAAATCCTACCACAGATGCCATTTCATCCTTGCAAAAGGCTGTGTTTGTTTTCGGAGATACCTCTGAGGCTTTAAACAATGGCCCTCACTCAGTCGATCCATGTCTGCCTCCCGGTCTCCTCACCGTGAATTCAGAGAAGGGACCAGACCCCACTCTGATTAGAGAAGAATGAAACCAGTGAGAAGCCCTGGCCAGGCTCAAAGGAAGACATGACGAGGACTGAAAGGACTAGACTAAAGACATGGCTGGGAGGGGCCCTCCAGACAGAAGGAAGAGGCGGAGGCATCAGAATGATCCCCACAACCGATGCTTCTTCTATGTCCAGTCCTCCCTCCTCAAACCTGAGCGTCAAGTTCACGAGTCAGTTCCCAGCATCACCAGCTGGGCTCTGCCATTCAAAACCCAAACTGGCTGGGTGTTCATTGGCTCTGGAACGTGCCCCTTGTGATAGGCATCCACCTGTCCTCCCTTTGTGAGCCTGAACTCTTAGACTAGTGAGAGATGAACAGTCAATAGAAGTTAATTATTCAATGCTCAGAAAATCTCAAATGTTTCTGTCTGCATTTCATCAAAAGCAAAAGTCTATGGAATTTGCATTCAGAATACAGTTATTAAGAAGGATGGCTGTATAAGTGCATTGTAGACAAGCATTATATTCAAGGGCAAGACAGTGGAAACAGCTTAAGAGTCCAACAACAGGAAAATGGATAAACACATGGTACGTGCATTAAAATGCAACTATCAAAAAGGATCATCTTCAGCAATGGTTTAGCAATATGACTGCCAAGAACCACGAAGAATCTAAGATTCCTACCACTCACCTTGTACGTTAACAAGTCAGCCCTATATAGTTTCATGGATGCTGGCAGAAGACACAAGACTCCTGCATCAGCGACAAAGGACTTTATTACTCACAGCAATAGCCCTGGCCAGAACAAAAGGACTTTTTTTTTCTTCTTGCCAGTTTCTTGAGCCCTAATTTCCAAAGGGTGACATGAAGAGGTCCAGGAGACACCTGCATTGCCATCAACAGTGGGTTGCATTTTAGGAGGGAAAATCTGAGCTTACAGAACCCAAATCTTTTATGAAAGACAATAGGCACTCCTGCTCATCGCTCCGGAAGAAGACATTATCTCTGTCCTGCAAGGCTATTTGCTGTATAAATATCCTTGAACAGATAACCTGGGGCTAACGTAGATCGTGCCCCTGCTGGCAGGTGTGCAGAAATGTGAGAGACTTGTCATTTCCCAACAATAATAAAATACTGACGATATTTTGTTTAGTGAAATAAAGTAAGTGACAGAAGAGTTTAACTTCCTTTTTGCAAAATATTTACATTTGTATGTATAGATATATAGAAAAGTATAAAAGAACATCATCCAGATATCAGTAGAAGGGTTTTTTGTTATTTTTTGTTTATTATAAGTTTAAACTTCTCTAGTAAACGTAGATTACTTGTAAAATTAAATTTTTAAAGACTTAAAGAGTGGCTTCCAAATGTCTATTTAATAACTGACGGAGACCCCAAAATTTGTCTGCTGACTTTGCATAGGTATGTAAAATGCAGCATCTGATGACATCGTAGAGGAGATAAATACACGTTTAATATTTTTACAAAAGATCTGCCTGTTGACACTGGCAGCTATGGAGCTGTTGACAGGAGCAAACCTCCTTAAATAATGTAAATCATGTTCACATCAAAGTTGCCTGTGAATTTCTATTTTCCATCACTCCATGCTACTTCCTGCCTGCCTGAGTACCAAGTGTGATGTAAATGTATTAAAGATCTGTCTTTCTCTTACTCATTTTTGCCAAACGAGGCAGAAATTTTTAAAAGCTTTTTTATATTTATATTGGCTGCAGAGCATAAATGTGAATAGATTCGCCAAAGTAAGCTTTTTTTTTTTCTGCATGCATTTGCTCCATGCAATTGTAAATGTTATGAACTGTTTTATAGTAACCATTATGCTTTCCCCTATTTTTAAGTCCACACTACGAACTTTTGTTTGCTTTATGGTTTGGATACATACACACAGATTTCTATCTTTAAAAAGGAAGAACAATAATTGTCTTACAAATTGTGATTAGAAGAGAAGAAAATACAGTTAAAACTCTCTAGCTTAATGTCTGACACAATTGTTATACGACTCCAAATTTTCTGCAACAAGTAAATTGTATTTTCTAATTGACAAAAATAAAAACAAACTTTAAATTTTAAAAAATGTATTCTTATTCCAAATTGACAATTCAACTAATTTTCCAGATATGGGATTGTGTGTGTGTGTATGTACCCAAACTGTAACACACAGACGCATATTCCTTAAAAGCAGAAAGAGTATCTTTTCTAATAGCTGATATTTAAGAGCTATCAAATTTACCAAGAGATCACCTTTTCATAAGTATTCAACTTATAGTTACTTGCTTAAGTCGATCATATATTTTTAAATTGATTTCTTGGTATCAACCTGCCCTTAATGAACTAAATCCATCACAGACAGGAAGGAGCATAAAGAGAACGTGTTTAGTATTTGCCGGGGGCTCTCTCGTAGTTTGGTGGAGACCCTTTTGTCTTCAGATATCAGAAACTCGCTCGAAGTTAGCTTAAGCTCAGAGTGGGATTTATCGGAACGCGAAGGAAGTCGTCGCTCCTGATGTCAAAGAAAAGGCCCAGGGACCCAGAATTCAAGAAGGAGAGGGCAAAGTGGGAACCGCTACAGCCCGAGTCTGTGGGCTTTTCCTCCAGAGCCTTGTCGGTTGCATCAGCCAGCTTTCTTTGCCCATTTGCATTGTCTCCATTTCAAATCTGGAGAAAGAGGCGCTGAATGATCCATAGCTGCTCCCATCACCTATTGAGAGAGTGAGGTATCATTACAGAACCACAGCTGCGGGTGGTCCATGGCCACGTATACACACGTGTGTGTTTTGTGTAGATGTGTGTGTGAGGGAAAGAGTGATGGTGTATGGGGGTGGGGAGGTGTAGATTCTAGGACTTGTAGCTGGATCGACATCCCCAAATGTCTTCTCCACACCCACTTGTGCTCTGGAGGGAGAGAAACTTCTATTCTTCTTCCATCACTTCCTCTCTCTGGATTCTGGTACCCTGACTGAAAGCTGCATAGAGGCTACCTAAGTGCCCTCGGAGACTTAACAATGCATCCTAATAATACTTCACGCAGACTTGGGGAGTTTGTCTCTGGAAAATTCAGCTGGCCAGGGTGAGTGACGGGTTCCACTTGGAAATACCTAATGCCCTTTGTAATGAGACTGCCCAGAATGAATCATGTTTCAAATATGTCTTTTAAGAAAAATAAGGCTGCCAACTGACACTAACTTAATAGGTTTTTACCTCTGTGGGAAGTAAATTTTCTTCTTTCACGTAGTTGCATTAATGTTTGTGATCCAAACATTAACTAATTATCTGCATGCGGTGGGCTGGAGGAAGATGAGATTTAGCCTTTGGCTGGGGTTAGGGACCTACACGTTGACTCTAGGTCTGCCTTTACTGTTAATAGAGACTCGATCAAATAGTATCGACTGTTGGGACTCTATTTCCTGATTTGTAAACTAGAGTCAGAATTTCAGTTGGGAGAAGGCAGATGGGACAATGTATGTGAACACTGGATGTTGTCAATCTCTATGTAAATGTTAAGTATATTCTCCATTTTAAAGTCTGCCAACCCACGTCTCTTGGGGTTTCTTAAACCACATGCATCCATGCTTCCAATCAACCAGACACCCTACCTTCGCTGGGCCATGTGGAACAAAATCTGTAATTATTTTGTTTGAACTACTCTCTCATTTTAGAAACCATGAAATCTTCAGAGAAAATAAACATTCTGTGATATTCACAGCTGTACCCCTATAAGAGTAATTAGGAGATTCTCATAGGCAACGTTATATATAAAATATTAAATATCCCAGGAGACTCATTTTTCATTAAAGAAAAATGAGAACCACCCCTCTCACTTCTATCTGCCTCCTACCACATTCCCTGAAAACAGAAAATTTTTATAGTATTACTTATATTTTGTTGCAAATATAAAGATTACTTAGTTATCTAGGTACTTAAGGTTTAATATTTACACACACAGGGCTATCACATACATTCAGAAAATGGAAATAATTTGTTTCTCTGCAAAAATAACTTTAAATCTATAAAAGATCCTTCCCACTCTGAAGATAATTTATAGTTTTTGACTCTCAAAGGAAATTAAAATTTCTGGCCATGGGCTTGGGGTACATCCATTAGTGGCAAGCCCATCTGTCCAGAACCTCCCCTCCCATAGCACATCTAAATGACCATGCAAATCTGCTTGATAACTTGGCTGGCAGCTGAAATTTCAAAGTCGAGATCATCAGCAGCATCAATAGCTACAGAGGGATCAAGGAGAAGGATTAGAAAGGCCTTTTATTAGAGAGAAGGAGGCCATTGGTAACTCTGGAGAAATCACTCCAATGTTGGTAGAATGGCAGAGGGTACAAGAAAGAATGCAAGGACTTAGGAAGGTGTGGATGCTGAGGAAAAGGAAGCACAGGGGCCCATCTGCTTGACAGATACATTAGCAATGAAAGAAAGGACAGCAATAGAACAATGTCTCAAATGAGGACATGCATTTACTTTCTTAGTTACTTGTAGCCGAAACATGCTTCTGTTTCAAGGCCGGGGGAAGGAGCTAATGAGATCCACCAGCTGTAAGCTGTGCAACCTTCCGCAAGATACCTGACTTCTCTGAGCCTCAAAAGCTTCTTCTGTAAAAAAGAAGTAAAGATACTAAATATTGATAGCATATATTCCATTGAGGGTGAGGTAATTCATGAACCGCTTACCTTCACGTAGTGCTTGGCACCCGTTAAGTGGTCAACAAATACAATGCTGATTAACAAAGAGAAGGAGGAAGAGAAAAAACAAGAAGCAGCTGAGCAGTGACAGAGGCGCGAAGAGGAGGAGGAGAAGGAGGTGACATCGAAGGAGCTAGGAAAGGGCGCGCTGCAGCCGGGTGGACAACGGCGCATGGACGTGCAGAGAGGGGTGATCTCCGGCAAAGAGGTCAGCAGAGGAAGCTCCTGGCGGACGTTTCCAAGGACGCATGCTTTTCTTCAAAACCACAGCAGGAAGGGGACAATTAGGAGAGAGAGAAAAGGGTCTGGGACTGACTGCCACTGGGAAACAGGTATTAAGACTCCACAAGGGATTATAGCGTAGCCACAAGAGCCCATCTGAAGTAAAGAGGGAAGTTCAAGGCCAGACTTCAGGTTAGGACAGAGCAGACGTTCAAGGGAGAGAGGACAGTGGAGAGGAAGTGAGGACAGTCTGTCTTATTGCCTGTCTTTCTTTCCCTTCCTTTGCTTTTCTTTTTCTTCTTCCTTCCCTTCTCCCTTCCTCCTTCCCACCATCTTTTCATTCTTTCTTTCCTTCTCGTTTAAAGGGTAATAAGCAGTCAAAAGAGTTCTTAATTGTTTCTTCTTCAGTGTTTTCTACCATCTTATGGACTTAAAGAGCTGATGTCCATTCTATAGGCTCTCGTGAATATACTGAGCTCTTCCGAAGATGGAGCTGTATAGAAGGAAATAATGGCACTAACAAACATTGAAAGTCTCACAAAATGTTGAAAGTGTTACCATAATAATATGCATCCTGGAAATGGATCCCAGAGCCAGAGATGCTTAGATATCAGAAAGAAAAATGTAACTTTAATTGGACATCACTTCCAGCCTTGTATCTTCATGCACTATTTACTCTGTTCGGGGGCTATCCTCATGATTAGTTATTCAAATGCAATCACTCTCTCTTTTTAGGCTCCCTGAAACAATATCATTTTTCTCAAGCAAAGCACAAAGATAAAAGTTAACACAAAAAATGACTTTACTTATCACCTAAAATATCTTTGAATGACTTTATCATTTCATTGAAGAAATGTTTCATGAGGACTTACTATGTGGTAGGCATTGTGCATTTAATGGGGATCAAGCTCCACGGTTCCTAGAATCATGGACACTTACAGTTTTTAGAAGAAATTTCAGGGCTGGGCAACATAGCAAATTAACATAAGCTGTTGCCTCTCATCTTCAAACCCAACTTTGGAGATTCTAGAGACAGAAGCAAAAGCAAGTGGATGGGTCCAGCACTTAACATCAAAACCATGACAAAATCATGGGAAGACAGAAGGTGGTTGTGTCCCTATGTAGAAGAAAAATGACAGCCTAGGAGAAGCCCAGGGCCATAGGAGGGAGATGTGCCCGGGAGTGCACGTGAACCTTTTCTCTCTCCCAGCTTGATCTCAGCAGACTATCACTCCTTGCTGCTGCAGTGGTAAAGAACCGCCACAGCCCAGCACTCACCAGAGGCAGTTAGGTGACATAGGGGCTGAGCTGAAACCCTCCTGGAGTGATAACACACGTAGGGAGGCCAGTCAGCCCTGGAATCTTTCCTCTTTGAATTCCCCAACCCCAAAGTAGAGAGGACTAGTCCTTGGAAAGGAACAGTTCTCGAAGGTTCTCTGAGGTGAGAGTTCTGGAGGGTACAGGTGAGGGATGGAGGGAGGAGGAGAGAGCAAACTGGGAGTGGTTGGCGGCTAACTGCAGTGCCAGAGGCTGTCCAGCTTGAAGCACGCTCCCTACCTCACAGTCAGGCCTTTGCCTCTCCCACGGGGGCACACTACTTTCTGCATAAACTGAAATTCACAAGGGACCTTGTATAGGTGGTGGCGGGGAGGGTGGCGATGGAAGAATGAGCCCTCCACCGAGCATGCACGCCATGAAAGACGATATACTGAGAAACCTCTACTGGAGAAATTTAAAATAAGCTTAATCGATATCTTTAAAAAGGGAAGGAGGGATTTTTAAAATATGAATAAGCAGTTATGAATAAGAAACGCTGGATATGAAAAATATAAATGTAGAAATGAAAAACTCAATAGATGAGTTGAAGAGCTCAATGGATACTCCCAAAGCAGAGAGATTTACTCGAGAAATGAAGTGTAGGAAGTATTGGTGAGTAAAGGAATTAACAAATTTTATTTCTGTTTAGATACGCAATGACCTATTACTTCTCCTTTACAAAAACCAAAGACTAACCACGAACAAAACAAAACTAAACTCTAAATGAGACCAACACGGCAGGGAGGGGTAATACGAGATGGATGAAAGTGTGTGAATGTTCTTTTAAGGGAAAAAATGCCCATCAAAATATAGTAAATAAAATCTAATTAATAAATTATAAAGTAGAAATAATGTATTTATGGTTATTTGAAATACCTGGGGAGATGGGATGAAGAGTGGAATAGGATGGAGTTGTTGTCTTACTGATTTTTGAGGTAAAAAATATACTCTCAAGGACACAGAGAACAAACAATCATTTATATTGTGTCCCTTTGGATCAAATGAGCCCCTCTGTGACCTAATTTCTCAAATCTGTGTTCGATTTAAGGGCTTATTTTCAATGGCTCCCTCCCCACACCCCAAATATGACCATTCCATACTTAAGTCATACTTTAGGGGTAGCTGAATGCAAAATATAAAGACATTTTTGGGATACGGTTTCCAGTCATTTTTTTCAAACCCTCTCCTGGATCATCAGATTTGGATTACAAACCATCCTGAGGAAGTTGCCATTTTGGTGTTTCTGAGCCTGGCTCGTTGAATAAGCAGATGATTCATTACATAGAACAGCACTCTGCAAGGCCACTTCTTCTCTCTCTCCAGTTACCTGCCCTTGTCTTTGCAATGGCTTTTATAGACAGCTTTTCATCTGAATTCAATTCATTGGACCTCCTCTAATTAGCCCAAAGTATCTCATTATCAGCCCATGCCTGGTCAATTATCTGATTACCTGCACTATCCATCCACAAGACATCTCCCGTGATTTAATTTGTAGGCTCCCAGCCCCGAGACATCAGGTGGTCTTTTTCTGTCAGAGATTTCTTAAGGGGAGAGGATTTATTGCCCTTAGCGGATGTTTCCTTCGTTGTTTTCATCTTCTCATTACAGTTGGTTAAACCTCCACTGTGATTCCTTCTGTAGTCCAAACTTCTACTTAGACAGGCATTTTGTAATCCAGGGAGACTCAGTGTTGTCACCAGCCTCCGAACAATAATTTCAGGGATCCCATGGAAGAATACTTCCCACAACAGTCCAGGGAGGAGATGGGAGACTTGGAATCTCCTTTATGCTTTTGCTTAACTGACTTTAATGACTGATGGTTAGAAAGATCATAATTAGGCCTTGAATTAACATTTCTTTACAAAAGAGACTTGCTCAAATTTCTTGAGAGCCACAACGTCTTTTGTAGGGGCCGAAATTGGAAAGGCCAAACTCTTAAAGGACAGGAGTTTTAACCAATTGTGTTTCTTCATTTTGGTCAATTTTCCCACAACTCAAAGTTATAGGAACTGCTATATTCAACTGCACCTACTGTATTTGAGGCTTTTACTAGGTACTGGAGACACGTGGTAGAGACAATTAGTAGGTAAGTACTGCTTGGTTTGTTTCCCTGAAAAAAAGGACAGTAATGGCATTCTCTGAAGCTCTTCCAACATATACGACCTTTGATTCTGACCATGCTCTGTAGAAAGGGTCAGAGCAAAGCTGTACCTTCTCTTGGGAAAACTCCCTGAACAGACCCAGTGCTGAATTTCTCAGGTGTGTTTTTTGCTTATCTTACCCTAGTCCTACTACAGAGTACCAACAGGTGTTTAATTCAGACTCTGAATGGAATAATTATTTGAACCCTCTTTTTCTCAGCAGAGGTACAGGGAGCAAAACAACCAAGCCCGAAAAAGAAACTATAGTACTATTTTAGGAATTCGTTTTCTATTTTCTTCTTAGGACCATATTTGTATATTTACAAATTTAGAAGGAAAAATGGCTGTAAATTAGCTATTAAATTGCCCTCCTGCCTTTCCAAATTAGAGCTTCAAACTATGAAAAAGGCCGAGGAAATGATGAGCACAAAAATCAATGTATTGGTTGTGATTAGGGAAGGGCACACAGGTTTTGGGGATGAGCAGGTAATATTCTGTTTCCCAGCCTGGGTAGTACTTGCAAATGTATTTCATATCTGACTATTAAACTTGCATGCATTTTTAGGCACTTTTCCGTAGGTCTGTTGTATTTCAAATAAAAATAAATAACCTCCTTTCTTGGAAATATTTTCCGTGGCTTTTGACTCAAGCCTGTCGGCACCCCTCCAGTCACGCATCTCTCTACCCCAGATGTCCTAATATCTTCACAGTGTCATTTGGGCTCCACTGCTGCATTTATTCATGCCCCAGAAGGTAGAAGCAATTAGCTGATTGTGCCCTTTCTGCCATCGGCAGAGCACACGTTCTTCTCCGGTGACAGCGTCTGTCAGCTGTCCTTAAATGATCCATGTCTCTTAGGGGGATGACTCTGCCAGCACAGACTACAGCCCACTGACAAATTTCAAGGGGCTGCTGACAAGGGATAGAGCAGGCGTCGGGTTGCACTTCTGGGTCAGTGTGTTTTGGGGACAGTGGCTTCTCATCAGTATTCCATATGACTTTTGAATATACATTAACTCATTTAATCTGCTTAACAAGCCACTTTGTTGGCCTTACTCTTATCCCCATTTACAAATTAAAAAAAGAATCTCAGGCTCTGAGAAAATGATGAATTTGCTTAAAGTCTCCATGCTGATAAGGGGTCAGCTTATTTATTGAATGTTTCCGACGGGCCAAGCATTGTTCTAGGCATCTGGGATACATCAGAAAACAAAACAGATAATGTATAATGTTGGTGAGAAGAGAATTTACTGCATCAAAATATTGGAATTTATAGGTTAGGAATTAAGGATGTATATGCATTTAATAAGAGCTTCTAGATCCCATTCTAGAGGGAGAGACAAACGATAAACAAAGACATTGTAGTGATTTAGAAAGTAATAAGTAGAGTAGGGTAGAGGGAGTCAGAAGTATTGAGGTGGGGGCAGATTGTAATTTTAATTAGGGAGGTCAGGGTGGGCCTCACTGAAAGGGTGATACTAGCAAAATCTTGGCTATATAAAGGAAGAGTTTTGCAGGCAGAAGAGACAACTGGTACCCACAGCCTAAGGTGCAAACATGGCCGCCATGTACAATGGATGGAGGAGGCCAGTGGGCTGGAGCAGAATGAGCAAGGGAAGAGTTGCAAGAGATGAAGCTGGGGAGTAATGATGGGTGATGATCACATAAGGGCTGTATTTCAGGCCTTTGACCCTAAGGTCAGATATATTTTTACCATATTAGCCAGAAGAAATCATCAAGACTATGCATCAAGTGGGGGGGGGGGGGTGGAGATTATTATTGTTAAAGATGGAGTCCAAAGTTTATCCTGGGCTGTTTATTCATCTGCATGAGAAAGTGTGGATGCCATTTCAATTCTAATTATTTCCACATTCCATCATGTGAAATCGATCTATGGGTAAAGCACTAGTCGCTTCTGGCTAACTTAATGAGAATGATCTGGAGTCTGCATGTATTTTCCCCTATAGCAAAGAAATAGTTTAAATCTTAAAGGAAAAGTAGGAAATAGTTTGGTTTTCTACCAGTCTTTAGAATAGCATTATCGAGATCTTCAGTTATTTATTTATTTATTTTTTCCAGTGATTACTGGTCTGAACCGGTTCCTGTCTGCAGAAGGCAGAGGGAAGCATGGTTTAATGGGAACCAGAAATTGCAATATACATGTGACCTCCGTTTGAATTTCATATCCCCCAGGGAAAGAGTTTGGAGGACAAAATTTGCTTTATGATGGTGATAACAAATCGGCAGGAAGATTCTAGCTCATAATGACAGTAGGAACCAAATGATATATCTGCGTTTGTTGGAGAGAAGTGCCTTTCTGCACAGGCCCTCAAGGGAGAGGCAGATGCAAATTCACTTGGAGCTGAAACCTGGGGAGAGCGGCTGCCACCAGCTGCATTAATTTACTGTGTTGCTGGGCAGCCCCAGGTCCAGCCACCACGCAAGACGTCTTTAAATAAGTATTTGCCAACTAGGCATACGGAGCTGTTGCTCTCTGAATTGACTTAGAAATTCAAGACGGTTCTAAATGCTGGTCACAGCACACAAACTCCAAGTTACTCTGTTGGAATAGGAAGTTGATAGGTCAAGACATAGACAGGATGGACATTTTTCTTAAAGCTTACTCTAAACCTCATCCTATGTAAAAGTATAACTTTTCTTTTGGGGGCATGGGCTTTGAAGTTAGAAACCCCAGCTCTGTTATTATTAGCTCATGACCTTTGGCACATTTCCAACTTCTCTGTGGTCCTGTTTCCTTATCTTTACTTTTGCTGGGCTACTGTGAAAATTAAATGAAATAAAGTATGTAATGTGCCTAGCCAAGTATTTGATATAGAGAAGGTGATCAGTGGCTATTATTATTATAATATGCCATTTAAAATCAGTTATGTTAAAATAGATAATTTCTCAGTCCAGAAAGGCTAACTGTAGAATCGGTCATTTTTTCTCCTTAAGCATTTTTAACCCTACCCATCAAAATCAAGATGATAGCGTCACAAAGACATGGTGAGTATGAGGTACAGTGAGTGTCTTATGTCAAAATCCTAATATAAATCATGAGCCCTTACTTCCCTACAAAAGGACAAACTTCTCATGAATAATCCAACAAGATAATTTGGCATTTGGCAGCGAGATACGACATTCAACTTTTGTGCATGAGAGTTCGTATTTTAAAATATTTTCTGATTTCGAAAGAGAAAAAAGCAAGAAATTTCAGCAGCGATTCTTGCAATTCTAAATAACATTTGTTAGTCAATGGGAAATTTTTTAGAATATATAAAGAATTCTTAAAACTCAATAAGAAAAAACTCAATAAGAAATAACCCAAATTAAAAAATGGGCAAAAGACTTCAACAGGTACCTCACAAAAGAGGAAATCGGATGGCCAATAAGCAAATAAAATGCTTAATACCATTACTTATCAGGAAAAATGAATTAAAACTCTCAATAAGGTAGAACTGCACCCCCACCAGGATGGTTAAAACTAAAAAGACAATCCCAGGTGTTGACAGGATATGGAGCAACTGAAATTTGCATATGTCGCTATATAATTTGGTCCAGCCACTTTGGAGAACTGTTTGGCATTTTACACTAAAGCTTAACATAGTCTGCCTTATTACCCAGCGATTCTACTCTGAGGTATGTGCCCAAGAAAAATGAGTGCATATGTTGATGAAAAATACTCCAAAATATTCATAATAGCCTGAAGTTAGAAACAATTCGAAAGTCCATCAATAGGAGAATGGAAAAATGAATGGCAGTATATTTATACTTGATAATAAAGTCAGATTAGCATTTACCTCTGAGGTGATAATGACTGAAAAGGACCACAGGGCAACTTTGCGGGGTGCCAGGGCTATTCTATTTCTTGAGCCGGGTCACAGTTGCATGGGTTCATGCATATTTTCAAAGTCATTGAGTTGTACACTTAATTAAAAGAAAAGGGAGGAGGAGAGGAGGTGGAGGAGAGAAATGGAATGAGCTCTGCTGAGCTGCCTGAGTGCAAGCAGAGCGTGGGTAACTCTTAGGGATGCTGTAAAGGTTTCCTTGCATTCGAGCATTAAGGTTAAAAGGTCCACGCCTGGCTCCTCACCTTGGAAAACACAGAGGTCGCGTGGACCGGAGCAGTGCTTCGGAAAATGGAATAACGCTGGTTCTTTTGCAAAGGCAGAACTCCAGAGCAGGGAAGACTGAGCAGGAAGTTTCTGTAACGGTCCAGAGCAGGGGTCCCTGACCCCCAGGCTGCGGACCGGTACCAGTACCAGTCTGTGGCCTGTTGGGAACTGGAACACATAGCAGGAGGTGAGTGCCAGGCTAGCGAGTGAAGCTTCATTTGTTATGAGCAGCCGCTCGCCAGCGCTAGCATCACCGCCTCAGCTCCACCTCAGATCATCAGGCATTAGATTCTCATAGGAGCACCTGTCCCTGGTGTCAAAAAGGTTGGGGACCGCTGGTCTAGAGGTTTCCGTAACAGTCTAGATCATGGTATTTTAACCTCAGCACTATTGCCCTTTTGGACCAGAAAATTCTTTGTTCTGCGGGCTGTCTGTGCTTTACAGGGTATCTAACTGCATCCCTACCCACCAGACGCCAACATCACCCCTGCAGTCATGACAATCAAAAATGTCCCCAAACACTGCCAAGTGCCATTCCCTGGAGGGTTGGGGGAAATACTGCTCTTCGTTGCAGCCACTGGTCTAAAAGATCACGGACTCTTAATTAACAGGAGGCAGATGGGGAGGAGTACACCAGAATCACCAAAAGGGCCTTTCAAAAGTAAAGATGTTCTCCCTCTGTGCTAGACAGCAAAATCGGCCAACTTAATTCTTAGTCCCCTTCTCCCATTGCTATGTGTAGTAAACAACTCCTTTGTAGCCAATTGGATGTAAATGGTAGTCTTTCTGCAGGTGCTTTTCTTTTTTATCTGTTGAAACGTAACACGATGGCTGGAGCTGCAGCAGCTATCCGGCAACCATGCAACCAAAACCAAGAGAATTCTAGACATTTTGGTGCTGACCTTGTGGAGTGACTGGAACCATGGCCAGCCACCACCTATCTGCAGACTTTTCAATATGTGAAAAAATAAGTAAATAAACCCATATTTGTTTATATCACTCTGGCTAGGATATTTGTTATCTATTGTCAAAAGCATTTGTGATTGATACACTTTCCTCCAAGTGTCTCCTATGTCTTTCATGGCTTTCACTATGAGGATCTCTGAAGTGAGCCATAATTATAGATGGAAACGTGTCATATGTCTCGGGAAAAAAGAAAAGTTTGGTCTAGTTTGGAGACTCTTACCCAAGCTGCAATCAGAATCTCCTCGGAAATTAAAAATTATAGTAATAATACCAATGCCTAGTACTACCCCAGACAAATGAACTCAGTACCACACGGGCGAGGTTCAATTTCCATCGTGTCTGGTATCTGTTAGCCACGTGCTAACAGATACCAGTGGGGTGGGGACACAGTCTGTGTGACAAGCTGAGGCCCATTTCCCACGTCTCCAGCCCCACTGGGGGGTGCACGATTCTCCAGCTCCTCTGTGCTCTCCTTCCCAGCTGTCACACCCCACTGTCCTCCCCCTCTTCCTGCCCTGGTCACATACCCTTAGTAGCAGGGTGACATGTAGGCTCTCCTTCCCGCTGTGTGTCTGCCTCTGGGGGAGGGTGTCTTTGACCTCATCCACTGTCACTTCCTCTTGTGCAGAACACAGCCTCTCACCGAGATTACGTGCTCAGGATCTGGACTCTAAAGGCTGGGTCTGTGTTCACGAGCACTGCTCTTAGCCCCAGAGAGAAGTGCTTGAAAAGGAGCCTTGGCACCAGCGACGGTCCCATGAAGCCTGACAACAGAGACGTCATGTAAGCATCCCAGCCTCGATGGTCGGACGTCTCGGAGAAGGGGCAGGAGGGCGCAATGGTTATGGGCAGGGCACATGGGGTCCTGACAGGACCACGAGTGTAGTGGTCCGGGGAAGAGGCTGTGAGACCGGGCAGCTCTGGTTTCGAATCCTTCCATTTTGCCCCGCAACAAGTTACTCGACCTTTCTGAGCCTCACGTGACAAATGGAAAGAGTGGATTACATGAAATAATACGTGCCAGGGCCAGGCACACGGCTGGTGCCTAGGGTGATATCACCACCAAAGGCTGAAAAATGTCTGTCAGGGGCACAAATCTTAGGGATTACAATGGTTTGTGGCCCTCCAAAGGGTCAGCACCTAAACAGCTGGTTAGTACATCTGTGGTATTAAAATTTCATGGAAGGGTAGTTAGGAAAATGCTATCTTAAAAGGCTCCTTCTGGGGGGAGGTGGAATAATAATAATAATAATAATAATAATAACAACAACAATAATAATAATAATAATAATAGAAAGGCCAGGCAACACTGGATCAGAGCCTGGTGATTAATGTGCAGCCTCGTCTTCCTGTCCTGGTTCTGAGCCTGCGTCCTGCTCCCCCACGAAATGAGCTCGCTGTGTCAGGCTCCAGGTTTCATCTCTCTCTCTTCTTGTTTCACGAACCGATGATCCAGGAACCAGCAGAAAAAAGCACTTACTTTGAACCTGATGAGTTGTAACTTTTCTAGGATTTATTTCCAGTCCTTCACCCACATCCTTCACTTTGCCTTGTATTAGGTTCTTTGGACCCTCAATGCCTTTTTTTTCTCCTGAACCTTATTTTGATTAGTCTTAAAAAAAAAAAATGAGGATTTATTCTTCTGTGTGGGAAGTGGTCCCCATAGCTCTGGGAACTTAGATTTTTCACCTTTTACTTCTCTAGGATACTATAGGAATCAGCAGGGGGAGGCTAGGGATTTTAAACTTACAAGCTTCTTGCAAAGCGCAGCCCCCAGAAAACCACCTTGAGTCAGAGAAACTTTGGCCAGAAGTCATGAAAGGGTAAAGTTCATAGGGGGCGAAACTCTGACCTTGTTTGGTAAAAATATATCGATTTTGTACCGTTACAGACTCCCTCAACCCAACAGAGCACTCAGGAGTCTGGCTTACAATTTTCATACTGCTGTGCAGCTTAATTTCCCTATTTGTTGCTTTTTCTAATTTTTTTTTTTTCTGTGTACTTAATATGTCACATTTATCTAAACACCTCATCATCTCCCAGGCTCTGACACATCTTGTTGGGAAGATGCTAACGTTCATTACAGAAGTTCCTTCTCCCCATCCAAATGCGCACACGCAGAAAGAAGTGAAAAGCTGTTTTTTTCTCCATGAAGAGTCTGAAGAAGTTTGTCGATTAACGACAAAATTAGCTGAGATTGAATTTCATACTTTGGCTTTATGGATTGCCACATGCGAAAATATCTAACTGTTGAGTAAAGGAAGTAGATAAGATTAAATGTAGCATGTCTCAATATCCAGATGAGAGCGTTCTCCTTATCATTATTTGAGCCAAAAAAAAAAGGGGGGTTGGGGAGTAGAACCATCATCCATTAGCTCTGCCCAAGTCCGAGAGATTCAGGCTAAATTCTGGATGATACCGTAGGTTCTTTGTTCTTTATAGGCCAAAATGGGGTGTTCTGAAGGATTCTCAGTCCTCAAAAAGAAAAAAATAGCCATTATCAATTTAGCACTAGCAGTGTGCTAGGCTCTGCTACGCACTGGATGTGACTGATCACATTCCATTACCCCTACTGCGGATGGCACAGATTCTGTTCGTCTCCACCTTAAAGATGAGGAAGCTGAAGCCTAGCAAGGTTCAGGACTGCCTTGCAGGTAGCAGAGGGGACCAGTTCTTAAGCGCAAAGCTATCTTGCCTCAACGAGCCGACTGCAGTTGACAGTTTGTTATCAAAGCACAGGCCGATGGTGACAGTGGAGATGTGCTCTCTCCCTCTCCAGCCTCCCTCCAACCTTACCCTTTCCCTCTGCTTCGGCAGCCTGGTATAACCAGGGACAATGACACAACCCCACTAAACAGATGTCCATGACACTGCATGGTGTCCAGCCCAAGCGGGACCTTTGGTACAACCTGCTTCTACTTCTACAGCCAGTTTCTACTTCTCAGAGCCAACCCTCCCCAAGCTGCTGACTTGCACACCACCCTTATCTCCTCATTAAGAGAATGGAGGAACGAGGCGGGAACTTCCGCTCCCTGCAGCTCCATACCTGCCAGCAAATCAGGCTGCTGCAAGGCACCAGGACACAGTCGTGACAAGACTGCCCTTCATTCTGCCTCCTGCAGCCATGTTCTATATCCCAACGTTCATCTCATACTGCGGATTCCATCTTGAAAATCCCAAGCATCCCGCCCCCCACCCGCCCCTCCTATCACATGTCTGTGATTCAGGTCCTCTCCCATTCTAGGCTGGACCGCTGTCACCATCGCAAGTGTCCTGCCCCTGGCCTCTCTTTATGGGACACAAACTGTCTTTCTGCAACTCGGCTCTGGTTCCACCATTTCCCTGCTTACACGCCCAGGAGCTCCTTGATGCCAAACTTCAAACCCTTTAGCTGTGACAGCAGTGGCTTTCAAGACCCAGCTGCTGTGCCATCCCCAAGCTTCCCTCTGCAGCCCAGGGGAGAAGGCCGTGTCCGGGCGGTAGCGGCCAGCTCCTTCACTCTCTGCAGCCCTCTCCTGTCCTACCCTGTTCTACTCTGTCTTCTATTTGCTGAATTCTGACCTCTCCCTCGAGACCCAGTTTACACTGGCTTCACCAGAAGGCGTTAGGACTAAACAGATTTACAGAAGGGGGTGAGGAGAAAACAAGCTTCACAAAGTCCCACGGGTATCAAAACAACTTCAAACACACACAGCTGGAAATGCTGAATTGATTCTCTAGGAAAGCGTTTAGCATGCCATGGTGAAAGAAGCCCAGTGCCGAGTACTTTGTAATCGAAAAATCTCTCCTGCCTCCGCTAGACGGCGCATCTAAATTTACCAGGCAAACATCAACGTGTGTATTATTACAATTTCTTTATAGTGGTTGTCAGTGTCTGTCCACACAGCACCCACTACAATGTAAACAGTAATCATGGGGATAAATAGTCAGAGAATAAATTTACACATGTAGTTGGGCATCATTATTCAGATCCAAGCCTGAAGTAAGTCCCCCCACTGCACCCAATCCCACCCATCACCTTTGGTCCTGAGAGATCCATTTCCTCATGACATAAACAGACAGCTATGAGCTTGCAGATGCCCAGAGTTCAACACAGTCTGAAGCAAGCAAACCGGAACCAGAAATGACTCTGCTTGACCCAATTGTGGAGTACACAGGTGTGACTTTGACATCCCCTGAGTCTCTTCTCTGATCCTGTCCCTCCTGTGCCTTCATTCTAATTAATAGCTCAAATTCGGCTTCAGGAATGTCAAGCGCACTGGTGCAGGCACACTAATTTTTACTGCATGTTAAATGGTATTTGTGGAACAATACTCCTATGGTGTTCCAACATAAAAATCTTTTAAAGTAATAATGAGACTATTTCCTTGTAGGTGGAATTGCATATTTAACTCACTCCCACGAATTCCGGTCTGATTGTGTCATACGGCCTTCAATTTGTTTTAGTGTCCGCATGAGTTTCATCAGAATCTGCTCCTATTTGCAGCTCAGCACAGAGCTGCACTACATACACATGAGTGCTTTTCTACGGTCATCTGAGGAGAGAAAATCGTCCCATCTACCCTTTAAAGGTAAGCATGGTCCATTATAAAAATAATGGTGAAATAATCCATTAACTTCACAGCTTAAATACACCAGGTTCGCAAATGCCTGCCCTAAGGCACTGGCAGTTAGCAGATTATTAAAGGATATTCTCAGCCAATTCATCAGTTTTCTTTAGCCATTTCAGGACTTGAGTTCACAGTAAACTTAGGTCATCAACAAAGTTTTGCCATCTGCCCTCAGAGGGTCACAAAGCACATCCATATATTTAGCAACTAATAACTCTGCTTCTATGTCACTTCTTAAGTACTACACGTAACATAGTAGATTATAATAGTTTATGAGGTCAGTTAACCTCCAGAGGACAAGGATTGTGCATTATTTGTCCTGTTTCCCAGCATAAAGTCTGGTACATTGAAGGAAGTACAATAAGTAAATGGATGAATTATTCGATTAGCAGGTAAAAAAAATAAACTGTACATTTCCTGAGGGAGAGAGGAGCAGGGTCTCCTTTGTTTGCTGTAGGCAGATTTATTTGCTTGTAGGTTAAAGAAACTATTGGATTCCATCTATTTGACAAGAAATAATGAGGTGATGTAGTCAATTTAATCAATGACTGAGCAAAAAAGTAAACTCACTGTGTACAATTTCAAAAATTAACGAATGACATTTTGATTTACTAAATGCTCTCACACGTGTTATTTCTTCGCTTCTTAGAACAACCCTATGGAATGGGTCAGATCAGGGGTCATTCTACAGAGGAAGGAACGGAAATTCGGAGAAATTAACCGACTTTAGTTAGTGAAAGGCCAAGTAAGGACTAGATCTTCTGATTCCAAATCCAGTGTCCATTCTACGACACCACTGAGCTCGCAAACTGCCACCCTTCAGGTCAGGGACAGTTTGGCCAGTGGAGTGGCTGATTTCACCAATAATGTGATAGTTCTGGGCAAATAAGTCAATTCTTCTCCTGGCTCAGCCATTTGCTGGATGTTAAATCTTGAGCAAGTCACCAAAACTTTGTCTAAGTCTTCAGTTTCCTAAAGTCAGGATAAAAAAGTAGAGTTGGGGTAAAACTATTTCTTAACTCTCAGGTGGTCAGAGGGTTCGGTCTCATCCTTATCATTATAATATCAACAGTAATTACCGTTATAGTCTGTTCTAACTATGTGCCCTCACTGTTCTTACTAGTTAACATGTAACAGCTCATTTCTGCCTCATCACAATCTCAAGCAAATTAAGTACTTTTAGGTATTGTTCTCGTTTTATAGATGCAGAAACTGAGGCATGATAAGGTTAATTAACTCATCCACAGCTATACATCTAGTCAGTGGAGGAAGGATTAAAACTCGGGTAGTTTGGCTTCAGAGTCTGTGTCCTGTTGCATGGAAAACACTTAACCCAATGCTCAATAAACATAGCTATTGATAATGTAAATCTTACCAACTTATCACGCGAGGGCCTACCATGCTCATATTCAATGTCAAGGCGGCATAGCATTCATTTATCTGGAAAGACATAAACTTTAGGGGCTCTTCTGGGGGCTGAGCTCCCATCCAAGTGTGCCCAAGCCTGAGGCTCAAGTGCACAATCAATGTCATAATTTCTGACACTGCTTGCAAAGCCATGCAAGCAATTAGTTTATATCAAGCTGTTATTAAGTTATTTTTATAACAAAAATACCGTCTTCTTTTAACTTCTATGCAAATGCAAGGAAGCCAACATGAGTATAGTTTATTTAAAGATGTTCTTGTAGGAATTTAATTTCTCCTTTTGAAGAAGCTACAGAGGAAAGGTACAGAAATGATCAAGACAACCTGAAAGTGTTCTGAGCTACTGATAAAGGGAGGGCAGTTTCCTTTTCCCTTCGAATTTGACGCCAAACCCTCCGCTCACCTTGGCCAAGGACAGAGCGCACAAGTCAATGGCGGCCAGTAACACTTGGCGAGAATATCCAGGTGGCCACCTACATGATGCAGTTACTGTAAAGTCAACCCCAGCATATGTCTGGTTGCCTTGAAATATTAGAACAGTGACTGTGAATGACAACGTGCAGTGCCTGCCGGTGATTTCAGAGTGCCTTGGTGAGGGGCTTGTTAAAACTAATGGGTAAAGAGACAACATTTTGAGAAGTAACAACATTGCATTTGAGAAGGAAGAACATTGTATTTGACGGGGGTGGAGGGGAGGAGAGGGACAGAAAGCCAGAGCCCACGCCCAGCCCCACACTTACAGACTGTGTCCCCTAGATGAGTCGGTAGCTTTTTTGAGCCTCAGTTTCTTTCAGAAAACAGAAATCGCTATAACTATTTCTTATAGTTACTGTTCATTTTGAAAAACATGAAACAGGTTATGAAAGCATGTGGCAAACTACAAAATACTATTTGAATTGCAAGACATTTTTCATTCACTCTTCATAAAAAAGGAGAGGCAGATAAAATGGAATATTGAAACAGCTAGACGGATCAGTACATTAAGGATTATGTGAATTCTTCTTTTAGGCAGGTATCACCTAATTCTTGTTATATTGATCGTGCCACATACTTGAAATTACATTCAGGCTATGCCATGCAAATTACAATTAGGGACAAATGTGTTGAACGGAAAACTATATGATTTAGTATTTGCTGTGTAACAGATCTAAATTGGCAGCAAATACCCAAAGGGGTTGATTTAGGCTTCTTAAGAGGTAGTCATAAAAAGTTATTGAATCCCATTGTAATTCTAGGAAAAAAAAGACAAACTTTGAACTTCGTAGGAGAAGTTCTGATCACCGTTGACTGACTTTAATGCAGATCGCTGGCTGCTTAAAAGTCACGCTGTGTAATGCATCAACTTCTACAATAATTTTTTATGTGGGACGATATGCAGAATTAGGATCTCCTTGGATTCTCCTCTGAAAAGGAATACAAGAAGTCAGAATTTATCAAGAGCAGGTGGGCAGTGGATATTATTGATTCCTTCTCATGCACCAGCACGGTTTCGAAGGGGGATCAGCTGTACCTTGGCTGAAATACAAATGGATTATGACAATAAACATGCATGTGGGAAAACGCGATCCATTGCACATGAAAGATTTATCAGCTTGCCTCTTGTGACCCATCTGGTAGCAAAATTAATGGCTGTTTAAAAGCTATAAATTTAGAAAAACGCTCTGTAGATGGGAACTCATGTTTACGCATGCTGTATGCTAAGTGGCCTACGAAACAGCTGAACCATTGAGAAGCATCCTTTTCTGACTCTGATTTGTACACAGTGGCCCTATTTACTTGAAAAACCTCTTTATTTTCTGAGGAATAAATCCATTGCAAATACTCTAATTTAAATACTCTAAACAAACAAACGAATAGCACTTCGGTCCTACGAGATGAACCAAACCCCACGTTGTCAGTCCTAGGAAGAGTTTAGGAGAAATGAATTTATTTCCTGTGTAATAGGACTGAAAGGAGAGCCTTGTAAACTTCTCTTTCTCCTCAAACTCAATGCAATGGAATTTTTTAAAAATCTTTGACAAACAGTAAGAATTTCGGGGACCACTGTGGAAAGTATTTTGGATTGGAACAGTTGAGGGCATTTCTTAGATTGGCCCCTCTGCAATATGGCAAGTGAGTGACAATAGTTAATCTCTGAGGTTCCTTCCAGCTCTGATATTTCATGACCCTATGATTCCATCAGATTGATGTCTACCTGTTAGGGGTACAGCCTCCTAAACCCATGGGATTTGGGACAAGTTTTGAAAACTTAAATGCCTTAATGGGCCAGATGAGCGACGGAAATGAACACTTGATTAGAGGGCAATTGTGGGGGAACAGAGGGATGCATGTCCCTTCTAAAGGAGGTATTGTGGATTGAATCGTGTCCCCTCCAATTCATAGATCGAAGTCCTTACCCCCATTACCCAAGAATGCGATCTTGGTTATTACAAGATGTAATTAGTTAAGATCATACTAGGGTGGGCCCCTAGTCCAGTATGGCTGGCATCCTTATAAAAAGGGGTAATTTGGACACAGACATGCACACAGGGAGAACACCACGTAAACACAAAAGCTGAGATCAGAGTCTACAAGCCAAGGAATGCCGAAGATTTCTAGTAAGCCACCAGAAGTTAGAAGAGAGGCATGAAACAGATTCTTCCTCACAGCCAACAGAAGGAACCAACCCTATCAATATCTTCATCTTAAATAGTTAGCCTCCAGGAAGGTTGTTTAAGTCACCCAGTTGGTGGTGCTTTGTTATGACTGCCCTAGGAAAATAATATATAGGTGACAATATGTAGTAAGCTCCAACCTAATATTGTCATGTGAGGAAGGCTGGTGTACTTCTAACTTTTTAAGAGAAGTCAGAAATATAGATTTTCTTTCATAAAAAATCTCCCAATTTAAAAATGCTGGCAACAAATATAGAAGACTCAAAATTACAATATAAAGGTAAAATATATCTGGTCCACAAGTTATGAGCTGGAAACCTCTAAAGATTGCTAAATCTACCCCAAATTATCTTCTTCAAGATAATTTAAAGAACTATCTTGACATTCTTATCCATCTCTACTTTGGATCAAGGCCCAGGAAAGCTAAAACAATATTCATGGGTTATTTGGTATGCTAACGTATAGAACCAAAACCATTTTTTTTTTTTTTAGCTCGTTACTTAGATTGATTCATTTATCGATTTTCGAATTTCTGAGCATGGAAATGCCATTGTAAAAATAATCTCATGAAACTCAAAAGCAAAAGTGTAATCTTATTGGTATTTATTATTTAATGTGTTTAAACTTGTAACATTATTATAAAGGTGATCAATGGGAATGAAGAGACCCTTTGATTAATAGAAAATATCTGAAATTAGCATTTGTGCAATCCTATAGGAATTTCATCATCCAATTATTTTCTGTATTTTGTTTTCCTTGCAGTTTTAAAAAATCCTTGGTTCATACAGATGAAGCAGTTGCAAAAGATTACAAACGCTTAAATGCTTCCTTTAAAATCTTTGGATTTTCTTCAAGTTAACTGATTAAAAAGTGTGAAGAAAGAATAGGATTTTTGCTTCTCAAACAATATCTCACATATGGAAATCAAAAGAGAAGCACGGAACAGCTCAAGTAAATAAGAACATCTCTTTTGCTGAGGAAATTAGAAAAATTGGACAAAATATGTTTTAAATCTACTTGAAGTTATTGAGACCTGACAAGAGGATGAAGATCCTGGGGTAAAAAGAGGCTCAGAAAAATAAGTTCAGTTTTGGGTCAGCTTTTCCTCACGGGGTCATATGTCAATCCCGGGGGGGATCTCCGACAGCCTCATAGGTTTTGAATTGGGACCCAAAGGGCGACGCTTTAGGAGTAAACTGGAAGTAGGCACTCACCTTTAAATCACCTCAATTCCTAAAACTGAATTAAAATTGTTTTGGAATGATGTCACCCTCAGGTATGTAACAACAACAACAATGAAAAACAGAAATACTCTCTAGAGTAAACATCATTCTCTTGGTCTTCAAGTCATTTTTTAAACAATTCTGCAAATATAACATCTAGCATACAATTAAAATTATTCAGAAAACTAAAGAGGCAAGACGTCTTGAATGATGACTGACAACCAATAACAGAAACAGGCCTACTAAGGTATAGAAAGGTTTTTGTGGCAAAAATGCTTGCGGCAAAGATGTTTATGACAAACACGCTTCCAACGGAAATACCCAGAGCCATAACTTTGAGTCTCCAATGCAGAGAGAGAAGATGAAGCAGAAGCAATATTTGAAGAAGCAATGGCTGAGAATTTTCCAAAACTGAATCAAAAAATCAATCTGTAGATTTAAGAAGCTCTATAAATCCTAAATTGGACAAATACAAAGTAAATAGCACCCAGACACATCATAGTAAATTTTCTGAAAACTGAAAATAAATCATACGAGCAGTCGAGGGGTCGGAGGGGAGGTGATTTTTAAAGAAAGACAATGAGACACGGGGCTGTCAAAAGAACAGAAGTCAGATGTATTAGTTTTCCTTTTCTGTGTAACATTTTGCCACCAACTTCATGTCTAAAATGACACCCATTGATTATCTCACAGTTGCCATAGGCTAGAAGTCCGGGCATGGTTAGCCGGGCCCTCTGCTGGTCACAAACTTGAAATGCAGGTGTTGGCTGGCCTCCTGATCTGGGGTGCTGGGGAAGAATGCACTTTCAAGCTTATTCTGATTATTGACAGAACTTAACTCTTTGGAGTTGTAGGACTGGGACCCTGAGGTCCCTGAGATTTTGTCTGTTTCTTTCATTCGTTAGTTTTGTTTGTTTGTTTGCTGTCATCCGGGGGCGACTCTTAGGTCCAGAGACCACTCAGATCCCTTGTTGCCACCTGGCCCCCTCCATCTCCAAAGCCAGCAATGAAGAACCTTCCTCACACCAAATCCCTCTCACACTTTCTTTTTCCAGGAAGAGCCCCAATTCTTTTAAGTCTCACCTGAATAAGTCAGGCCCACTGAGGATAATCTCATTTTAAAGCCAACCAATCTGGGATCTTAATTATCTCTGCAAAATCCATTCATAGTAGTATCTAGACTAGTTTTTGACTGACTAGATGTCACCAGCCAGTGACATCTTTGGGGCTTCCTTAGAATATTGTCAGTCATCATTCATATTATATGTGTGTGATGTAAATGTAGGGAAACTATCTCAAAGAGTAAATGCAATATAAAGACATTTTTAGACAGGCAAAACCTGAAAGAATTTGCCATCAGCAGACCCCTACCAAAGGAGACAGTGATCCTCAATGGAAAGTCAACTGTGCAAAAGGAAAGAAGTACAATGAAAATGGTAAATATGTGGGCAAGTTCAAGTAAATATTGAATGTATCAGGCAAGATCAAAATATCTGGAGAGATTTGGAAAACATATGAATTTAAAATGTATGATAATGAGTAAACAGTAAAAATCCTTGTGAAATCAAGAGTGTATGTTGAAATTTCTAGGCAAGGGTTAACGAAGTTTTTATAAGAGGCCTGATGCTATATGTTTTAGACATTATGGGAGAAACTATGAGAGCATCACGTACCGTCTCTGCTGAAACTCCTCAACTCTACCATTGCAGGAGGAAAGCAGCCATAGAAAAGACATAAATGAGTGAATGTCGCTGTTTTCCAAGAAATCTTCATTTATAGATAATGAAATTTTGTTTCATTTCCACATGTCGTGAAATATCATTCTTCTTACTTACAGGCTATATGGAAACAGGTAATGGGCTGGATTTTTGCCCATACCTGTAGTTTCTAGGCTGGTGCTTGAAGGGACCCATTAAAAGAATTGTTTAAAAGTATATCATTTGCAAGCCAAAAAAAGGGTGAGATGGAGCCATAAAAAATTCTCAATCAATCTAAAATAAGAGAGAAAAAAGAATGCCAAACAGATGGGACGAATAGCTAAAAAATATATCTGTAAACTAGTCCCAAACATATTAGTAAGTACAATAAATGTAAATGGACTAAATTACCTTATTAGAAGAAAAAGATTGTCACACTAAGAAAGAAGAAAAGCCAGTGATGAGTGACACACATAAAATATTAACTTACGAAAAGGATGAAAGTAAAAGATATACCATTCTAGCACTACAAAATGAAAGCTGTGTCCCCATCAGACAAAGCATACTTCAAGGCAAAAAGCGTCACAGATAGTAAAGGGAGACATTTCATAATATTCTGCTTCAAGTCATCAGGAAGTTAGAACGATTCATAATTTGCATGTACCTAATAGGATAGACTCATAAATATAAAGCAAAACTTGACGGGACTGCAGAGCAAAAGACAAATCTGCAATCGGAGGGGAGAAATTAATATAACTCTATTAGTTACCAATGGATCAGATAAAAATTCAATAACGATTTAAAAGACTTCGATAGCATCATTAGAATACGAGATGAATGTACACATATAGAACACTGCACGGAAGAATTGCAGAGTATATATCCTTTTCAAGCACGCATAAACATTTCCAAAAGCTGACAATAAGCTGTACCATTAAATAAGCATCCACTAATTTCAAATAATTATAATCATTGAGTATGTTCTCTGATCATAAAAGTTAAGCTACGAATCTATAAATCAATTATTAAATAGATAACTATAAGATCTGCATGTCTGAAACTTTAAAAATATTCTTCTAAGTAACCCATGGGTTAAAGAAGAAATCATGATAAAAATTATTTGAATTGTATAATTAAAAATGCAAATAAAATTTGTAGGATATAGTTAATGTCATGCTGAAGGAATTTCACAGCCCTCAACACAGATGTTATTTTTTTTAAAATGGCAGTTTTAAAAATCAAAATTAAATAGCTATCTCAATAGTGTTTTTAAGAAACAGAAAATTGAAAAGAAAGAAACATTACATATAAAAGTACTTATAGATATGTGTATATAGGGTTACATACACATATATTTTCCTGCTCTGAGAGCTGAGAGAGCCTAGAAGCAATGGCTCCCCACAGCAACAAGCCTCCCTTCCAGATCTTGGTTTTTAATACCATTCTCCAATAAAAAGAACCAGGGCTCCTTTGAGAAATGCCGATTCTAGGAGGCAATGAATAAATAAAATGAACCTCAAAGGTCTTGTAGTGCCAAAATGTAAGGAAGAACTCAAAGGAAAAACAAAACCCCAAACCCACAATGATAGTGTATGTCAAAGGGACATAGGAGACAACTGAATGAGTTCTCAATGGCCAGAACTAGAACAATTTGAACAACGACAATAAAAGTAGTATTAGATAATAACCCAGAGCATTAAATAAATACCTTTGATTCCATACTGGTAGATATAAATAATTAAATCAAGAAATGGGGCAGAATCAACAAACCTCCCATACAGAAGCATTCCAAATTATTTACGTGGCTACTTCACCTTCGGGAAACCTCACTCCTTAAGTACGGGCAGCACAGAGTGACATCCTTCCAAAGTAGAGCGTGTGCAAAGGTGTGTGGGAGAAGAATAACTTTACAGCGGAGGAAGCTGAAAAACATTTCTTTAGCCAGGTGATCAATGTCAACAGCGATAAGTCATGGTGATAATACGGGCCCTTGATAGGATGTAACAAAAATGGCACTTGCCCTCCGAGGTCTTCATTCAGTGATGCTTTCATCTCTGCATAGCACTTCCAGAGTGCCCATGGAGGACAGGGCATGGAGACTCATCCCTGCTCTTCAGGGCCTCAGACTAGAAGTGACACCTGCTATTTCCTCTTAGAGCCCACTGGCCAAAACCAGTTCTCTGGTCTCGACGTAACTACATGGCAAGTGGGAAATGCTGGGAAGCGCATGGAAAATCTGGTGAACGGTACTGGCTGTGCAGCCAGGGTTTTCAGAAGCAGAAGTGGATCTAGTGTATGAGTCTCTTATAACACTGGCACATTCAAGCTAAACACAATAAGCTTAAATATTTAGGGCTTCAAAACTCTCTTGGGCACAAGCACTAAATCAGCCTGATAGATTTCTTTAATCTGCCAGGCTGCAAAATTTTTGCCTCTTACTCACTTCATAATCTCCTGGCAGTGATGCATGTCTTGCTACCCAGTAAAGGTTGCCTGTGGGGGTCTATTACTAATGATGTAATTTGGAGCCTACATTTTTATTCAAATTCTTACAGATCTATGTTCTGGTATTTTTCAGAGAGATGCTGATAATTTTTGAAATAGGATTTATTTTCTCTGAAACCAAAATCCACTTTGAAAATTGACTAAAGTCTGCTCCTAAAATAAAGAATGTGGACTATCAATTAGCAAAGTGCAAACATCATGATCACATTTCTGTTAAGTTGTATTTCAAAAATGTTTGAGAGCCATGGATAGCTGAATTATTAGTGCTTTCTCCACCTTTAAAAATAAAAAGGTTGACCTTCCCTCCCTCCCTCCCTTTATCCGTTTCTTCTAGAATAATTCAGTCCAAAAGCCAGTGGGGTCAGGCGCCCACAGAAGGAAAGTGGGCCTAGAGAGCACAGTGGGTTCCAGAGAGGGCTTGGGGACCATGCGAGGAAGGTGAAGTGGCGGCTACCTGGAGGGAGAGAGGTGGCCCCTGTGAGGAAGACCCAAGGCCAAGACCCTGGATCCATCCTAACTAACCAGCATGTGGTTACGGGCAAAAATCTGAGTCTCAGCTTCCCCATCAATGAAGTGGGTGGTCTAGATCAGTGACTTCCACACTCTGTTGGGTGGCACCTCAGGAGCCACAGAAGGCATTGGAGGGATGACCAGGGCAGATATCCAGCCACGACAACCCTGTCCCTATAAAGAAGTTCCATTGTCTTCTGCCTTGTGATTGGGATGGGTCTCAACATATGATTTTGTCTGACATGAGTTTCCTTTGGTAAAATTATATATATCTCTATAAATTCGAAAACTTACATTTAAAAAACTAGTTGGCATAGCCATTTTATCTCTGGGGCTTTTGCTTCAACATTTTACTAAAATACGTGTAAACTCTTAGTCAACATTGCCGAGACCTAAGTAAGAAAAGCAGAAGTTCCTCGAACGCCAAACAGAGGGTATCTCTGTACACATGAGGCAAATCACTGAAAAGTTCACTACACATCCATAATGGGCACTTCGACACTCACATAAGCAAACGCTATCCACCACCACGAGGAAAAGGTGCCAAAAGACAGCAAATCCACTCAGCTGAAGCCACTGACAAGAACATCTGATGCACTTTCCAGAACGTCATTCCTAGCCTCTAAGAATACCACATACGCACACCTGCACACACACGTGCACGTACCACCACACAGAACAGTTGTGCAGCAGCAGACCTTTCTGACATGAGTCCAAGTGAAAGCATGAACCAAAAACACTGTTAGAATTCGAGCCATCAGTAGCTGGAAAGTCTAGCCAATCACAAAGTCGCAGCAGTTAGAACTGAAATAAAAGACTCACAGTTTCCTTTAAGATATTATTTCTGCGGAGGTCCAGGAAGCCACAGGATGTACCCACAGCCACACCATTCCTGTTACGATTGGAGGATGTGGGAATAGAGACCCGGGGTCCTGTCTTCCAGCTTGATGCTCTCTCGACTCTGCCACCTGTACCCTGAGAAAGCTCGCAGGGTGGGACAGAAGGATCATTTCAGGAACTCAGGAGCAAGGTTGTGCTGACTTAACTCAAAGCCACAGGCAAACAATGCGCCATGCTCAAGTTTCTCTTTATTTCTCTTGCTGTTCAATAAAAAACAAACGTGGCCTCAGGTAAGAAGAGACTATTTGAAGGGGTCATAGCAAAGGGGAGGGGGCTGCTGTAGTAGGAAGAAGTAACCACTGCCATAGGCAGGTCTCTGACCACAGGATCTACAAGCCTGTCAAGGTCAGCCAGGGAAGGGCTTTCCCGTTAGGGGGAGGGGTAAGCAAGTCTAGAAAGAACCAGTCCTGGGGCAGTGGGATGAGCGAGAACTGTGTGATTGGTGGTTGGATCAGAGGACGGTTTACCCTGGGGACAGCCTTTTCCTTGGGAGGGGCTGCAAGGGGGCGGGGCTTGTGTGCTGTCTCTGGGGCGACCAGAGACCCTTAACCAAAGTTTGGTTAACAGGCATTTCACTCAGATCGATCGCAGAGAGTTCGGCCAGCCATTTATGAAGCAAATAATGGAGATTGGGAGGGTCTCTGCCTGGCCTTGTCCGAGGTACATGAAGGGGTCATCTGTGAGTCTTAGTTAAGCCAAGTGGGGAGGGAAGGTTCCAGTTTCGGGACACCAAGGAGTGTGTGTGTGGTGGGGGGTTGCGGGGGGTTCTTAACGGTGACTGTTTTCTGAGATCACAGATTTCAGGTGATGTCAACATAGTCAGAACAAAATGATGCATTTGCTGGTACTCGACACCATCCCTTATTTCCCTGACTCTACAGCCCGCTCTGTGCAAAGCGCTTTATTTTGGGAAGAGGGGTTTATTCTGCAAGATTCCTCTTATCGGATCAAGTCTTAAAGTGGGGCAGGTGGCTGCAATGCTCCTTCTCGTAACTGACACAGGATATTGATTTCAAAATATGGAGACCCGAGTCCACCCTTTCTTTCAATTGACTATTTGAAAATCCATTTTTTTTTTCCTGCTGCCCTTTCTCTGGCCTATGGATAAAAGACTCTCTATTATGACAAAGCTAGAGGCAGAGTTTTCTAAATCCTGCCCCGCAGAAGGCCAATTCAGGTATTAGCCACTATCTCCCGACTTCTCGGATATTTCGTTTACCTGGTTTAGACCTTCGATTTCATAACTTGTAGGAGGCTTTCCCTCTCCCAGTTTTTGCAAATTCTTAGACTTCTGCCTCCCTGACATTTGTGCCTCCCCAGACAACCTGGACTCAAAGTTTTGTGCTTTCGAAGTCGCCACGAAAGCCTTGCTCGCATGATGCTTTGCGCCAGTCTAGTAATTTTAATGAAGATTGTGGGGTAACAACACATATCACGTGGTCTCCCCGCAACTTGCTATTTATTTTTTACTCTGGGAAAACAGTTTGTCCCACGCCTAGATTTCTTGTTTATTTTTCATTTTTCACCCATAAGCTCTTGACAGCTTTTTCCCCCTAAACGATTCACAGACACCTGAGATGCATGGGGAGTTAGGGAAAGCATGGCGCACTGATTGCATACATGTCTAAATATACATGAACGCTTTGCCCTTCGGTGTGGTCCACACCATCACTGGCATCACCGCTTGGTATCTGTACAAGTGCAGATTCTCAGCCACGTGCAGACATGCTGACTCAAAATTGGCACGTTAACCACATCCCCAGGTGATCACAGGCACATTCAAGTTTGAGAAGTGCTGGTCTAGAGCGTGAGTTAAAAAGGATCAAGTCCTTTTACTCAGGAGTCACCTGGTGTAGTGAGTTAGTTAAGTGTCCCCCCAAATTCAAGTCCATCCCAAACCTCAGAATGTTACCTTATTTGGAATGAGGGTGTATGCAGGTGTAATTAAGTTAAGGATCTTGAGAGTATCCTAAATTTAGGGTGGGCCCTGAATTCAATGGCTGGTATCCTTATAAGACAGGAAAGGGAGATTTGAGAAAGAGACACACAGAGGGGAGGAGGCCAGGTAAAGAGGAAGGTGGAAACTTGAGTGATGCATCTACAAGCCAAGGCACACCAAAGATCGCTGACAGCCACCAAAAGTTAGGAGAGAGCTGTGGAATGATTCTCCCGTCAAAAGGAACCAACCCTACAGACACCTTGATTCTTCTCACCTTCAGAACTGTGAGAGAATAAATTATTTTGTTTTAAGCCACCCAGGTTGTGGTCCTCTATAACTGTAGCCACAGGAAGTCACTATACCCAGTGAAACAGTGGTTTCATTGTATGTCTCAGTCTGAGTTTTCTTTCCACTGGGTTGTATCAGTCCCTTATTCTCATCACTGACCCTGAGCCGGTGCCAGCTTTGAGGTCTCTCGTACGTGTGGTCAGAACATTGTCCCATACTCCCTTGCCCAATCTGACCACTAGCCTTTTCTCCCTTAGAGCCCCTTCCACTTTCTGACATACTCACTTTGTTTTTCCTAAGATGAGTTACACCTTATCCTCCTACCCTTCATTCTCGATCCCCAAGCCCTCACTTGTCTTGCCTTTCTGTGTGAGTCTGTTTGAACCTGTTCCAGCCTGCGTTCTTTCTCTGTAGCTACTCTGGGCTGTTCATGCTGTTCTACAGAACTTCTTTTGCTTCTTTTATGGATTAAAATGATCATCAGTCCTCCAGAAAGTCCTGTCAATTCAGTTGGATAATACTGGATTGGGGCAATTCCCTGGAACAGATTTAGCTTATTCTTCACCCACATTTGGGTCAGAAAGAAGGAACCTTTTTCTTAGGTTCTTTCTGTTTCTTTAAGTCCCTCTAAACTGCCACACCGACAGACAGACACACAATCAGTGATTGCAAAGTCTTCCTTCTGAGGTGAGCGTACTTCCCTGCCATATAGGTCACATGCAGAGTGGAATGAGCTAAGAGCAGTTTTTAGCTCATTCGTATTCTTTTGTTGAAAGACAGTGTCTTGTTACCAAGACAATGTATCATCTGGTCCTATGAGAACTGCAGACAGTATGAATTCACTTTCAAGATTAAGCAATTGAATATGGATTTATCCTAGTGTCTTGTGCTTAAGAATGCTGTTTGCTTTAGAGTTCCTGGAAGAGCTCTCACTCAGTCCTCATGCTTCACTGAGAAATTCCATTTGCCCTTGATGAATTGATCCTCTAATCAATAAGAAATGTCCCTCTTTATATCTGCTACTACTCTTTTCTTAACGTCTGCTTAATCTGATATTGACATAACCACACTAGCTTTTTTACGCTTAGCGTTTGCACATTTCTCCAACTTTTTAAAAGTAATTGAAATGCGTCTCGTGTAAACGACAGATAATTATTTATTTTTATTTTTCGGTTATAGTTGACATACAACATTGTATTAGTTTCGGGTATACAGAGTCTTTTATATTTTTAGACTATTTGACAATCTCTTATTTTTTTCACTGAAATGATTAGTCCATTTGCATTTAACGTAATTATTGCTGTGTTTGAGTTTAAGTCTCCCATCTTGGTATTTGTTTTAATATGCATATAATTTATTTGTAGATGGAATTTTTAAAGTAGTCTCTTTTATAAGCATCATTGTAAACTTCACATTAATTATCAGGCCTTGAAGAACCATAAAATTCTAGTGCTAAAAGAAATTTTTAAAGCTATTTAATATTACTCCAGTTAGGAGAAGAGTCATATAGAGATATATCAAAATTTGCAATTGAAATAAATCATCGCCCGACCAATATGCCTCAGAAATCAAAGCGATTCATTCAATCCCTTTCCTTTAAGTCCTTCCTGGAGACTTTGAATTCTCCGAATATAACAACACGCTTTCCCCACAGCCTTTTACTATGTCCCTAATTTGGATCAGAGACTATTACTTTCTCCACAGGCTCCTATTCCTTTCTCCATCATTTCCTATTATTTAAAAAAGAAATAAACCTAACTGCATTCTGCATCTTCTATGAGCAGACACGGTGATGGGGCAAATGGGAAGAAAGTCAAGGTTGAGACCCTGCCCCAGGCCTTTGAAAACCCCAGTCTAAAGGAGTTCTTAACTTCTATTGTATCAGATACTTGACAAATTTGAGAACGACTTTTTTCTCTGGGTTGAACTTATTTTTTTTTCTTTTGCAATAAAGAGAAGTTCACTTTACGATACCAGGAGACCTAGAGAGACGCCAAAGGATTATTCCGCTGCCCTCCTTTGTCTCAATAAAACAATATAATCTAACTTCTAGATATAGTCACACAGATTTTAGTCCTCTGAGAGGGAGGTCATTTTTTTTCACACGTTCCAGAAGAACTAGACACACTTTTTAAGGTGACCGACACAGGGCGATGGGCCCTACTAGACAGCAGGGCACAAATGACAACCGCATGACCCCATCCAAGACAGCTCAAGGGCAGGTCCTGCTCTATCTTTCCTGGCAAACAGCTGACACAGCTTTGAGACAAGGATCTGTCCTAGGAACTTTACGAGCATCATATGTTCTATGTGGTACAATAATGAGAAATTTATACTTCAGAGAAAGGTGCGCACAGGTCCTGGTGGGACTTGCTGAAGAACTATGAGACGGTCACAATTTACTCTTTTAATTTGTTTCTCTTTAGAAAGGAAAACTTATCAATTTTACGATGTGTGTTAAGAGACCTATAAAGCGGGTCTCCCGTGGGTCTCCTGGAGCACCTGTGATTCGGTGTCATTTTAACAGCAATGGGAATTCCCAGCCTTGTTCTCTGTACTTGGAAACTAGACGGTCCTTTCCCTTTCTGCCGGGATTGGCTTTTGGGCTTTGGTTGAAGTTGAAAGACTAGATGGGCTTTACAGCTCAGAGGACAAAAGATGATGAGCAGTAGTCCATTCATTCTCAATCTCTTCTTTACAGTCTTTACAGAGTTTTAAGTCTTCTCACCTGGACAGGTGAGAAGTTATGGACCGACCACCAGATGCCATGTGATAATTACACAGACCTTCTGGTAACTTATGGAAACACTTCACTGCGTGGCTACAGGGGCCCAGGACCTTGAATGTCTGAGCTCCTGGCAGCAGGACCAGGCTACAGAGCCTTTGTGCATCACTCATGCGACAAGATCAGCCTGTCCCTTTGCCTTCTGTTAGTGACATGTGCCGTGCTTCTGTTGGATTTGAATAGCCATTTCTTTCCCCTTTTGCAAGTTCTAGATTTCCAGTTTCTTAAAGATTAATGATCTGACCTAGCAAATGCTAAATTGCCTAAAATGTTTCAACCACGGAATCAGAAATGGAGTTATACTTTCCCAAGGACTCTCAAGAGCTGGAACCTTCCAGATTGTGTAGACCTGAAGCTCCTCATTTGCAGGAATAGGGTCTGGCTCCTTTATATATCTTTTCACAGTTCCTTGTATAAGGTTCATGTTCGTGATGAGTTTTCTGAATCCAATTTAGTCTGACAATCTCCACTTGATAAATGAGGATGTTGGGACTCAAGAACCAACAAACTATTGAGCAGCTCAGCGATGGCAGAGCACAGCCAGCACCCTCTCTGCCAAGTGCAACTTCTAGTTCAAGACTTGGCTGCATTTCTGCAGCCTCTGAGAAGGCACCACAGCCACCCCAAGGCTGCAGCTTTCCCCTTAAGATGAACTTTGCGGCTTCTCCTGGTGGGAATATTTTCAGCCCTAAAATGCAGAATTTGCTAAGCTCTGTCTCCTCATCCGCTGCTTGGCTGGCTTGTCGCAGCCATCAGCTCCAGGCTCTTATCGATTTTTGCGTCTCTTTTCCCACAGCATGGCTCTTTGCTCTCGCTACGTCACCACACAACACACCAGCTGCTCTTGGGAGGTCTGGCTCTCCCCTGCTCTGCTTCTCTGTGAGGCCACAGGCTCTTTGGGAAGAAAGCTTCCTTTGAGGGTGGGAATTCTCTGCATTGGCACAACTGAGGACGATTGAGGACAGATCATTCTTTGTTGTGGGCACTGTCCTGTGCATCGTAGGCTGGTTAGCTACATCCATGGCCTCTACCCACTAGATCCCAGGAGCCCTGGCCCCCTCAAGTTGTGACAACCAAAAATGTCTCCAGACATTGCCGAAGGTTCCATGGGGACAAATGGCTCCTGCTTGAAAACTTCTGCTTTAAGGGAAGATGTCAGCTCTTCATGAAACCCGAACACAGAAGGCTACACTCTCGGATCCCGTACCTGTGTGGGAGTGACTGGGACTAACCTCTAGAATCATGTCAGAAGCAATAGGCTCTGTGTTCAGGAAACCCACATTCAAACATGAGCTATCTTTGTGGAAATGCCAGTGGATGTTCTTAAAAAATGAACACAAAATGCTTTTGTTAGCTTCTTAGTACACACAGAAGCACATTGAAGAGGAAACCATGACTCCACGGCATAATAACAAGCTTTTGCATTTACATGGAGTTTTAGAGTTTAATGAAGCTTTCCGCATGGATCAGCTCATTTCGGCATGAATCTTTGAGGCACTAAAGGGAAAATTATGATTATAATTATTACTGCTGTTTTGAAATCATCCTTATGAAACTGAATTCAGCCAGGATAAAAAAGTTCTTTACTGGATTTACCCCCAAATGGAAAAAATATAATTCAATTATTTTTTATAGATAGAAAAAAAAATCCCCTTAACGGGGTATGAACAGGAAGTGGTTTTGCCATTCCCAAGTTGCTTGATAAGCATTCTTCATCGTATCGCCCCTGAGTAATCATTGTAGAAAACAGCAAGTGTCCCCAGCATCTCGTTTCCAGAACTCTCTTATTTTCCTAGGTTTCTTAATCACACAAGCTCATCCTTGATGGTCCAGTCGTGTTTGATTGTGTTTTCTTCCCCAGTGCTTCCTCCTGCCTTGTTCAGACTAAGTGATGGGCTTGATTTGGTGCTTCTCACCAAGGAGAGGGTGTTTATCACAACCATCTATATTGTGACATGGCCTTATATTTGGCCCAGTGGGCCCACCTACTACCAATTGCCTAGGGCATCAGTGAGATGATGGGTAAGCCCCTCCCAAACAGCTGTGTGTCTTCAAGTGCCCTCTGTTGGTAGGGGGTGTGCCTCTGGGGGAAAATGGCTTGATTTGTAATAGGAGTTGGTGCAGCCACATGCAGAATCGTAATGGGGCTCTCCTATGCTCAGAACTATGGCTGAAAGTTTTGTTTTAACCGGCTATGTAATTTTGATGGGCATAGGTTGAGCACCTATAATTTGGAACTTGGTGAATCAAGTTGTGCTGGCTGGTACAGAGAAAAGGACCCTCAAGAGAAGATGATAAATGTATGGTGGCGGGGGGGTTGTGAAAGATGTGAGAACCTGGACTCTGACACTGATTTTCTAAGACGCAGCCCATATTCCTGACGCTGTGGGACCCGGACGCTTTATAGCCAGAGGCAGTGGGACCACGGTGAAAATGTGCCCACAGGTCTGAGCTGCCCTGGAGCGTCCTGTCAACCGGTGAGACAGAAGGGACTTTCCAACCACCCGATGGGACGGTGATCACCATAATCACCTAGCATGAACTCAGGGTGGCATGTAAAGTGAAGTTCGTGACATAAAGGTCAGAACCCACTTTGGGGAGCAGCAAAAATTTCCAGCCTTAGCTATCACAGAAATCATTTTAAAATTTTTAAGCTGAGTCAGGAATCAGTTATCAACCCACTGCTTTCTCTTTAACTAATTGAATTTGCCGAAACAAGCTGTCCTAACACGGGGCTAATTTTCAGTCTCAACAAAGTGGTTGTGGAGTAACCAGAAATCCAGGCAGTTCCTTGAGATGATCTAAAGCTACCATAGCCCAGGCTCTGAGCCCCCGATGACACACAGCAAACAATGACATCGCATGCGGTACAGACCGATATCTGCTTGACTCGTTAGGGAGGCAACAGGGTTCAGGATGAAAGAAAATCAGTTCCAAGAGATCACAGAGGTGCTAAACTATAAACAAATGGTAAGTGAGCTACTGCTTTCTTTGTATCTTAGACCAAAATGGAGGAAGGAGGGGTCCTGGTGCTTCCAGGAGTTTCTCATTCATCACGGTGCCTGCGGTCAGCGGCCTGGCTACAGCAGGGAAGAGAACAAGCCCACCTGAGCACAGAGAAACTTCCGACTTGGGAACGTGTCCTCTGAGCTACAAATGCCAACCGCAATCATCTCTCACATTGACAGAGCCTGGTTTGGTTTGCAGAGAGCATTCTGGCACACTCCATCATTTGAAATATAACCTGGGGAGCTGGACTTGATGGAACCGCAGGTAAATGAATGGACATCCTAAGAGGGGGCTTGCGTGGGCTCCGTCTCTGCAGGGGAGTTGCGGACAGCTAAGGCGCCTGGAAGGTGGATGGATTAGAGTCATTAGCGGCTTCTGCTCCGAGGCACAGTATAAAAATGATTTGCCTGTTTTTTTCATCACTCTCTTCTAGAGACCACTTTGTTTTTAGCTGAAAAGGGGTGTTCCCAGGGTAGGAGCTGGTGCCTCGCCACATGGCTTTCTGAGGTCACCAGGTGAGGTTCGGAGCAGCTGCCCAGTGGGCTTCCTGCTGTGAGCCCAAGTAATCTCAACGCCCCGTGAGTAAAGGGTGCCCACGGGTGGCTATGAAGCATGCAGAGCTGGATGCCGGCAGCCACGGGTGATTTTTACCATCCAGCTGACTCAGTGCGAGTCCTCAGCATGGAGGGAGACGGAGCCCACTCCTACCCACAGCCCACCTGGCCCGCAGTCTGTGATGGGGCAGGACTCCTGCCTAAAGCAGGTGGAAGCACAGATGGGGATTTTAGACCTGGGTGGCGAGCCAGGCCTGATGCAGACACTTGGCGGCTACCAGACACTTGGCGGCTTTCCCTGCCATCAGCAGAGGCGCAGAGTCCCGAGAGCACAGGACGATCACCCACTGGGGACGGCCATCCTACAGGGAATTCAGCAGCCCTGGCCATTCCCCGCCTCCTGCATCCTCTCCTAGAAAGACACCATGGGGCGGTGGGGAGTGGGGCGGGGCGGGGGACGCAGAGAAAAGAGGTATCAAAGAGCTGTTTTCTCTTTTTCTCTAATGTGTATGTTCAGTTGTTCTCATTTATTCTGTTTCCTCACACAATTAAAGCAAGTCCACCATAGAAAAGTTAAAAAATATATACAAGTAAGTTAAAAGGGAAATGAATCTGCTGTCTTTCTCCCTATAAAAACATGGGTGGATTTTCTTCAGGTTTTTTCTCTACGTACCTATTTATATATTTCCAAAATGCTCTTCTGAACACACACTCATCTGACCCTGCTCATTACAGTTTATAAATCCTGAGCATCTCCCCACGTCGGTAACATCGTGTACAAAGCTAGATGATATTGGAGAGGTTCATTTATGTTTCTCCTCCCTATAGTTACCCCTTTTCCCTCCCCCTCCCCTCGCTCACCTAGCAGAGAGTAAGCCACGTATGTCCATGCTCCAGTAAGAGTCTACAGCCAGACAAAAAGAAGCTGCCAGTAAAACGTTTCCTGTCCTAGATTTTGTTTCTAAAAATCAGAGCCCAGTGAAGGGGTTAGGTGAGGTGAGTCTGAGGGACACCTCTGGCGAAAGGAGAGTCTCTGAGAACCACAGAGACACAGCAGGCCTCTGGGACCTGGGGGAACAGGGTGGAATGGGCTGAGGCCACATCCAGAAAGACAAGATCTGGAGACAAGGCTCCTAGTGTCAGCAAAGAGACCTCCTCCCGGGCTGGCCCAGGGTCAGTAGAGGGCCCCGCCTGAAGGGGGCCTGTGGTCAGAGCACAGGATGGCCCGGGGGTCACTGCTGAGAAAAGACCATTGTAATGAAAGCCACCACTCTCCCATTACCTTCCCCCAGCCTGACACTGAGACAGTCTGGGAGCCTTGTCCAGACCTGCGGGGCAGGGCGGGGAGAACCTTCCAGATAACTGAGATCACCTTCCCTACCAGCTTCGCAGTTTGAGGAACTTGAGTCTAAAATCAGGTTGAGTTAGAGTCAATGAAGGAAATGAGAGTTCTCGTAGAGCTGGGCTTGTGAACGAAGATGAGGCTTATCCACGTATTTAACCCATCCCACAGTGTTTGGTACGAAAACAATTCCTATTTTCCCACCATTTAATCTTCTTTGTCCTAACTTTTACTTTGTCACGCAATTCATGTCTTTATAAAATTTTACTTTTTTCATTTTATCTAATTTTTTGGTCTAATTCTAATGTGTCTACTTTTATAACGTGTCATATTTACGTCGTCTTTATACACAGAAAGTGAGAAGTACAGCCAGCAGGTGGCAGCAGTGGGGTTAGTGTGTGCCCTAAGCAAGCGGGGACAGGGTCTTGTCTTCGCTGTAGCTGACCCTGCAGTGACCATCCCAGCCCCCCAGAGTAGGCCAAGTTCTCTGCAGAGAGGAACAGAGACAAAAAGGCTGCCTGCACCACTGCCAAATCCGGCCGGTCCAGACAAAGCCCAGATCAGAGTTCTCCCCCAAATTAACAAGTGTAGCCTTCCTCAGAACACACAGGAACCACTTGGAACAGTGGTGTTTTCTCACGTTTCAAGCTATCTAGACCACTGATAAGGAAATAGGCGATCCCAGCTACCCACGGTCTTCCCTGTCTACTCTCTGAACTTGGACTCAGTGAGACAAGAGGGTCTCACTAGCAGGGGACAAGCCCCCCTCCTCCTTTGGGTGAGGTGGTCACAAGAGCCAGCTTTTACTGAGAGATGATCTTATGGGAGAAGTCAGACTGCAGTGAGCTGAGATGCCAGGGGAGGCTGGGGAGGCAAAGACTTCTCTTTGGGGGAAGTTGAAGAGAGAAATTGGACAGTAACTGCAGTAGACACAGCTCAAGAGATTTATCTGGAACATGAGGGTTGCGTGTTTCTAGGCTGAGCGGAAGCAACATTGACAAGAGAAAGGCGGACGCTACAAGGCATGGGAGGTCTGAGCAGCAAGGTGCTGGGGAGAACGGGCAAAAACGAGCTCGAGAGACTCGTCTTTCAGATTCCCACCTGAGTTTTCCTTATCTTGGTGGCTGCTGGCTACTTGCGTCACTTTCTCGTACCTATCACTTATTAAGATCATCATAATAAAGAGGGCAAACTAAAATTTAAAAGTCAAAATAAGTAAAAACCTACCTCTCTTCTTGTTTTGAGTCGTGGTTATACAGATTTATACAACTGTCAAAACTCACTGAACTGAATACTTACAGCTGGTGAATTTTATTGTATGTATCTCAATGTAAAAAAAGTTAAAAATAAACCACGTCTCCTGGAAACTACAAACATATTAATCAGAGGTTCTATTGACAAGGATGTTTGCAGTATTTCAGAGGCTGTCAGAATTATAAGGTTTGACAGCAATAATGAGAAAATGTTTTATTTCTCAAGTATGATTCCGAAAATGCATATAGAAACTGTAAATCACTATGAATATTGCCCTCATGGATGCAAATGAGATGGACTCTCTCAGGGCGTACACTGGGCTGAATCAACGTGTAGTCCGCATTTTGCAATCAATAATACTGATTATAATGATAACTAACATTAATTTCCATTTCTACAAGTCAGGAGTTTTATGAATATTATCTCATTTCATCCTATGAGCCTCTGAAGTAATGGCATTTTGGTCCCCATTTTCCCAACGAGGAGCCGAAAGCTTGGAGTGGCTATATGATTTGTCTGAGGAAAAAGGAAGATCTAGGGTTCAAGTCCATCTTCACCTGTGTCTAGAGCCTGAGTCTTGAACCGCTATGTAGCACTGACATAAAAAGCTTGTGAAATTTTATTTTAAATGTCACTGAGTTAGGGAGGGAGATCAGATATTTAAGTAGTATTTGGGGTAAAATGAAACATTTTGTAATGTGATGAATCAGACCATCCATTGCATAAGTTAACATTTTTGCATCTGTCTGTTTTCTCATGATGGGCCATGCCACGTGGCCAGGACTGAGGGAGAGAAATGGCATCTGACCTCACCTGCAGGCCTTTCCTTCATGAGATAGAGATACAAATACTCTAGAAAGGCAGGCCACTCCTTTTAAGGAACTTTACTAGAAAATCAACCCAACAACTTCTGCTTCCATCTCATTGGTGAGAACTATGGCACATAGCAAGAGAAGTAGGGAAATGTCACTTTTTTGGAGGGTACATTGCTGTTTCCAATTACATCAGTTGTCACTGAGGCAAAAGGATACTGAGAACCTAGATAGAGTCCCCGCCAGCGAAAGAGAGAGAGGCAGGTTGTATTAAAAACAGAGACTGGATGATGGGGACAGAATGGTGACAGGACGAGAGGCAGGAGTCTGGGGCTCCAGGGCAGGAAGAACTCCTAGACCACCTCCCCGGGCACCAGCGCTGGAATGGAGGCCCTTTGCTGGCTCTGCTTGTCCTGGCATCACTAAGCAAACCCACTATAGTGTTTATCACAGTGTGGTCAGTGACAAACTGCATCAGAATCATCTCGGAGGCTTGTTTAAAAACAGTCATTCATTTATGCGTTCGCCGGACAAATATGTATCGATTGACATATGTGACAGGCACAGTGTGAGGAGCTGAGAACAAAACTATACACCAGACATCACCTCTGACGTCTTGGAACATTCGACTTAGTGAGGGAAACAGTGAAAATTAACAACTGCAATAATGAAAAATAAAGCAATCGCACATTGTGATGCGGCTGTGAGAAAAGCAAATCCCAGGGATGATTACAAAGAGAAGTCTAGAGGCTGCCCTGTTTCCCACACTCAGCCCCTGCGTCCCGGTTAAGCCCTAGGGAAGGGAATGAGACCTCAACACAGACCGAGATCAGATGTCTCACCACCTCGGATTCCTTCGAGTGTGAGTTAATTCAATTTAGGAAACTAAAGGGGCTCTCACTTTAACATGATAGATGAACTTTATCACCTTTCACCCCCCAAAATCCCACTAAACTCACTAAAATTGCAGGTATTAACCCACAAGGGCTGAGAGATTGGGAGAGAAGAGTTGTTGAAAATTTTCAGTGTGTTTTTTGGATGTTGGAATGCAGACGAAATGATGATAGCAGTTAGGGCAGAAATGCGACGCGTGTGTGTGTGTGTGTGTGTGTGTGTGTGTGTGTGTGTGTGTGTCCGGGAAGATGTACAGAGAGGGGAGGTCGCCGATGATAAGAGAGTCAGTTCATCCTATAGAATCTTTGAGAAGCTCCAGCTTGGTACCAGCAGCCAAACTGCTTTCTTGCGGGAAGCAGAGGCAAGACATGGAACCCGAAGAGGAAGGTTAGTTGTCCTTACACAGTGCAGTTGTCCCCCGGTCACCATCACCACCAGCTCTTCTCCATCATCCCACACAGCCTCAAACTAGCGTTAGCTATCTTCCTCCTATAGAAAATGGGCTTTTAGTATTTTGAGAAATGTATGCAGAAATCTCCAAGCTCAGGGACTCCAGGAGAGAAGGAGTAAGGCACAGGGATTAAAAAATAGGATGGAGTAAGTGAAATTGAAGTCTGCATTCTGAACACAAACTCCCAGCCCATTTCCCCAATTTTTCCCCCAGGACTTTAAAGCAAGTATACACTTCCCTAGGCTAGAGATTGGCATAATCGTTTCAGAAAATGCATAAGGGCCCAGAGAAAACAGTTCAACACACCAGCATTCAGAGTTCCCCCAGGGAGAGCAGACTAATCACTCTCATCGGAACCTGCCAATGAGCCAGCTCGCCACTTCCCATCTAAGGCAGAGAGATTTAAGCCAGCATTCCTAGAGCTCATCCTTTAAGAAAAGATGGACAAAGAGAAATTTGGAGAAAGCCTCTGACATAAATCTGAGAAGAATTTAGGTTAAAGGAAACAGAGATAAAGCAGAAACAAAAGAAAAGCTTTTGGGTTTTGTGTTTTGAATACAGTTATTGCTTTACTATCCTCAGGGAAATAAAGAAACTATTCCATCCATGAAGCAAGAACAAACTGCTTTAGAAGAACAAATACAAAATAAGATAAGGCTCTTAAAAAATAAGGCTCTCAAAAAGTAAAAATATATTAACTAAAGTTTTTAAAAATCTGAGAAGATTTCAAAGATCATTTTAAAGAAAACGCCCGGAAGTCATCTAAGAAAATAAAATAAAGTGTGGACAATGGAAGAATTAGAGAAGATATCAGTCAGGGTCTTAAAGTGAGAAAACAGAGGGGAAGGAATTATTAAGGAAACGGCACAAGAAAATTTCCCAAAACTAAATCTGGGTCTCCAGATTGCAAAGGCCTCGTGAGTGTCCAGCCCAGTGACCAGCATGGCACCCACACCAAGGCTCATTATGATGACATTTCTGAATACTATAATGAAAGGCTCATTATGATGACATTTCTGAATAATGAAAAAAAAAAAACCCTAAAAACTCCCAGGGAAGAAAAAGAACAGGTTGAATGCAAAGAAGCAGAAACTAGAATGTTTACCAGACTTTTCAGCAGCGACACTGAATGCCAGACAGTGGTGGGAAATTTCATTTTAAAGGGAAGATTATTTTCAACCTAGAATTCTAAACCAACTCGAGAGTAAACGGAGAATAAAGACTTTTTTGATGCGTAAGGACTTAAAAATTTACCATCAGGGGTCCCCAACCCCTGGGCTGTGGACCGGTACTGGTCTGTGGCCTGTTAGGAACTGGGCTGTACAGCAGAAGGTGAGCTGCAGGTGAGCAAGCAAAGCTTCATCTGTTCTCAGCAGCCGCTCCCCAGCGCTAGCATCACCGCCTCAGCTCCACCTCAGCTCATCAGGCATTAGATTCTCATAGGAGCACCGGTCCCTGGTGCCAAAGAGGTTGGGGACTGCTGGTTTTCCCTAAAATGCACGTTTCTTTCGAAAGTTACTAGAGAATGTGCTTTCACAAAATGAGAGAGCAGGACTTCCGACACAAAAGGTGAAGGATGGTCTGGGGTTCCACCTGGACACAGTCTGGAGAACCATCAACAGGCACTAGAACAAGAGCAGAGAGCACCGAGGGGAGAAGGTCCCCTGGACAAACGGGAACTGACGGATTACGGTCATGGACCGATTGTGTGCCCACATTTCATGTGCTGAAGTTCTAACCCCCAAGGTGATGGCATTAGGAGCTGGGGCCTTCGGAAGGTAATAGGTCATGAGGGTGGAGCCTCGCGAATGGATTAATGTCTTTATAAAAGAGACCCCAGAGAGCACTCTTGCCCTCTTTCCGTCCTGCGAGGACACAATGAGAAGTGGGTGGTCTGCAGCACACACAGACGCAAGCACAGTCTGTGTATGTTTTACCTTTATTTATAAAATAAACATTAACTTTCCAAAAAAAAAAAAAAAAAAGCAATGTGAAAAACATTTACATCTGAGTGTAAAATAAAATTTCCGAATGACAATTCATTCAACGACAAACGCATTGTAACGCTTTAACTAATTGAAAAGTGTCATCACCTGCTGAAGACAGCTGGCAATAAGCTTGTATTCGACATCTTTAAGCAGTAATTGCAAAATGCCAAATTGTACTTAGGATGATCCCAACTTCCAGGGCCAGAGAATATTGACTACCACTGCGTTCCTGAGCTAAAGTGGTTAAATTTGCTAGTCTTCTGGAACAATTTGCCGAGTGCCTGATAACTACGAAATGGAGATTTTTATAGTGTCTTTCACACCAATTTTGTTTGGCTCTATTCATACTCCTGGGTATAGTTTAAAAGATCTTAAAAACAGAGTCGCCCTGTACAATTTCAGTCCCTATAATGCTAAGAAACAAGAGTATATACTTGATTTGTATTTTTCTTTTGTTAATTTTTTTGGTTATGAGAATGCCATATAATCAGAATGAGGATAGACTGAAGTTAAGATTCAGTAGACTCATTTTCACGAGAAAAGTTATACTAGGAAGAGGAAATAGAATAAAATTCACTCTGAGATGGCAAGTGACCCAAAGCTAATGCTTCTGGCTGCTTTACGTCTGCAGCCGTCGATTGAGATGCCTTGGCCTACAGGATCGTCTATGTAATTTAAACATATCCTCTGTTCTCAGAACTGAGATAACCAATTTCGGATCTTCCATTTTGCAGGCTAAGTGGAAGAGGCTCTGGATGGAAATGAGGTGAATGCTTAGTCTAGGTAAATATAATTGCTCTATTAGAAACATCTTTATCCAGGAAGATAAATCAATGTAATACATTTTGGTGGCATTTTCTTGAACTGAATGTATTTCAAAGTAGGGACAGGATAGGATTGAAAGCTCTAAAATTAAAACGTGGAGATATATCTGTATCGAAATCATTTTCCCTCCATCCCTCTAAAATAGGAAGCTGCTACCCAGAACAACTAGAGAACCCTTACCCACAGAAGTTGATGCAAATTGAAAAACTCAACATTTCACACTGATATTCTACTGCAAACTCCTTCTACAAGAGGAGAAAAATGCACATCAGATTCTAGGCTTACCTGTAAGAGGACTGCTCCAGGTTATCATCTCCTTACTACATCTTTTGAGCTTTACTTACAATTTTTAACTTTTTTTCCCCACTAGGTAAATATTCATTAACTAAATATTCTAACAAACTAAAATTTTAATGAAGCTAAAATGAAACTATTTTTATTTAAGACTATTTCATTTAATGAAGAAACAAAACTCAAATAAAACTAAAGTTAAACTAAATGTTTTAATGAAATAACAACTGAAAAACTTTGGAGGGGGATATTTCTCAAAGGCAGGTGAGACCCACTGGCAGAGAAAATACGCCTTTTGGCAAAGTTTGAATGTCCTCATATGAACTCAGTGAAAACGAAAATGATATTTTTGATAGCCATTATTGTACTTTTAGTTAAGAAAAATAAATTGCTAGATTTGTATTTGTGCAATTCAAGAGATTTTTTGCCAGCTGACATGTATCAAGTCTGTAGGTAGAGATCTCAGCTTGGCTAAATTTTGTTTTGATATTTGCTGCTGAACATATTGACTTTAAAATACACCACATTAAAGTGGAATAAAAACGTCCATCAATATTTCAGACAAGCATGTTATTGAATGATAGAGTTTCTTCGGGAAAGACCTTGCCCTGAGCTTCAGGAGAAACACAGCTTTCTAGGATAAATAGGGGAGGATCTGACATCACATTGCCTCTTGGTGCCCCATAGAGCCAGGCGCCCAAGCACAAAACACCACGGGACTGTCTGCTCTGGGGAACGGCACACGGGTGTTGTTCAGAATGCCACAGTGCTCTGTTAAGGACATAATCTCCACCAGGGGGCCAGGAGGCAGGCTGAGAACACACATGCCTGAGGATGGGAACTCTCCTCCTGTCCACTGTGTCCCCACTGGTGACCTCTAACTTAGGTTCAGGAAGACACCTCCCTTCCCTGCCCAGCCCTAGGCCACAGACATCGCCTCCCCACCCGCCTGAGGGCAAGAGCACTCGCTTTGTATTTAGGGACCCCAGCTCCCCTCTGGCTCTGCCATCTACAGCTGTTGTGCCCCCAGCAGGTGACTTTAGCTCTCCTGTCCCCTCTTTCCTCATCTGTTTAACAGGGAAGATGATCCCAATGTTTATTGCCTGGGGTGAATATGAGAATGAAGGCAATGAGATGCTTAGCACTGAGCCTGGCGCACAGTGTGTGAAGATTGGTAGTCATCGTTTATCTGCTGACGCTTTTAATATTTGTTGTCTTCCTACTGAGTGGTGATTCTAGGAGACAGAAAGGTAAACCAGAGACAGGCGTCCATCCCCTCAAGGGAGACCTAAGTTACCAAGTGAGGGCCACATCTAATAAGCCCTCTCATTGTTGGTGACTGAGACTTTAGACTCCATTTCAGGCCACGCATATTACTTCCTCCCTCAGACCTCCACCCACCCTGTGTGTCCTGCCCAGGATGTCACAGTTGCTTGTCCCTCTCTATAAGTGCTATTTGCCTTTGCAGCTTTAGAACACCTTTTATCCAAAGCCTTTCTCCTTTCTCAGAGACCTAGGGGAGCTGTGATAAGTAGTTTTGGAATTGCCTAAAATGAAAGAGAAACAGTTCACAAAGGGAAAAGTTGAGAGAGAGACAAAATAGCAAGATTCACTTCACTAAGTGCACAGGCAATGCTCATTGACCAGATTCAACAAATAGCTCTCAGAGAGGAAGTTTCATTTCTGACTAAAGGCATTCTTCCCCTGCCAAAAAATAATGAGGAACCAGAAAACGTTCAGCAATCAAACAGCAAGTGGGTGCTCAGTCCCTTCCAACTCCCTGTGCTAAAAGCATAAAAGACCACTTCCCAAGCGTACCTTTGGCAGAATGGAAGTGGATGGCAGTCACACCATTTGGGACTTTTGCTGCCTGGTGACAAAGCTTCTGAATCAATCCCAGCTTTTAGAGCTGAAGTCCTCAGGGTCCTCATTTTTGTATGCTGCAAAAATATAAGAGCCCACAGAACAAGAAATGAGCAAAGGGGGCAGGTTGGGCGTGAGAAAGACGTGGGCTCAGTAGTGAATACAGCCACATGGCTAATATTTGACTGATGGGAGCCAAATGCATCTGGAACATGGAACATGCACATGTCAAGATCTCTTCCCAGGATGCAGGGGCAGATGAGTGCACCGAACTGACAGAAGCTTCCCTTTCTCTTTGAGAGTCGCTTGGGTCCAGGAGACAATAAAGTGGTTTTTCCCTACTGATCTTCATCCTCAACGTCCCTCTGACACACACACCAAGAGCCATCACACCAATGAGCATAATGACAGGGCTCTCATCAAGCTTCAGGAAGTCAGCTGCCCTCTAACCTGCGTGCTGAAATTCACCTGATTATGATTTCCTTCCTTTCTTTTTTTAAGGAAATAAATCCAGCATATTAACATACCAGAGAGGGAAAAAATGAAGATATAAAAGGGTAAAAAAGTCCAGTCATAAAGAAATCTTTTAATATACTGCTTTCCAATTTATTTGAACATAGAATCATGTGTGTGTGTGTGTGTGTAAGAGAGAGAGAGAGAGAGAGAGAGAGAGAGAGAGAGAGAGAGAGAGAGAGAGAGAGAGAGAGAGAGAGAGAGAGAGAGAGAGAGAGACTGACTCATTAACACTCCGCCCTATTCTGCTCTGCCTAAGGAGTAACAGCCAGCCAGAGAGGGAGCTGTCCATGGTGCCTCAGCAAATGGGCCGGAGCTCCCTTTCGGTCACCATTAATGCCCACTAGTCTGATCTACCCATTTATTATCTACTCCCCACATGTCATCCTGAGCATCACTGACAATAGCCTGCCTGGTACAGAATCCTATAAGACATACTATTCAAGCCCTAAGTCAGACCTTAGAGTCCATCTGATACAACCCCATGACTGTGTAGATGACGAGCACCCAGAGAGGGAAAGCAAGTTGGTGGCTAAGGAGAAACCGGATTTAGAATTCTTGACTATTATTACTCTACTCAATTCCTCCTTTCATCTGTTACCTGCCTCTTGTCCGCCCTGCTTGGGAGACTAGAAGTCCTGGTTACACAGCCCATATCGTCTGATGTGACCAGACTCAATCTAGGGCATTGTATAATGTGCACCTTGTCGTTTCTCCTCCAAACTGGCTCCACTTCCCGTCCCACTCCTGATGCCACTTTCCAGCGAACACACTACCATTCTTTAAGTTACCCCCATGTGGAACACGAGAGTCATCTGGGAGCCCTCCCATCCCTAATCACCACATAATCACTTATTCATTGAAAAATATGTGTTGAGTACCCCTTATGTAGTAAACCTGTGCCAGCTGCTGGGAATGCAATAGTCAGCAAAGCAGACTTGGTCCCTGCCCTCCTGGGGCAATCAGCCTGACAGAGAACACAGGCTGTTCCCCTGTCCCTCAGCTCCACACAGCCAGCCCAGCACTAAGATGTGCCTCTTGTGTAATGCATCTCTCATCCAGGTGCGTAGTCCTCCACGGGTCACTAGGTAGGGCCTGTGTCACATCACGTCAATAGCGGTGAGAGGGAATTCTAACTGGTCACTCTGCCCTCCGCTGCTCCCCTCTCTAAGCCATTCTGCACGCTCTTAGAAAAAGAATCCTTCTAAGCCACCTTCACAACACCCTCTCCCACTGCTCCCTAAATGAATTCTGTGCTGTAGCCTAATGAATCTATTCTCCACTCCTTGGCAAAGCCTCACATTTTCTTTCCTCTGTGTCTTGGCTTATGCCTTTTCCTCTCATCCTCTCTTACCTCCATAATAAAAGCATTTCAAGACTCAGCCCTGACCCTGTCTCCACAATGAGAACCTCAATGCTTGTCCCCAGCCCAAAGCCCCTTCTGAACTCTTATCTCTCCTACTGAAAAGGATCTTAACTTGTAGCCATAAACCCTTGTAATGATTTATAGGCACTCCAAACTGGTTGCTTATCAGAATCATCTATGGAGATTCTACCTCCACCCAATACCTTGGATCCCACTTCAGACTTATTGAACTAGAATATCTGGCATGGGTTCAGGGCATGTGACAACTTTATAAAACTTCACAGGTAACCTGGTCCACAGTCAGGATTGAGGAACACTCCTGTAGTGGTGCATGGATGCATTTCAGGAGGAATTTGGTTCTCGTCTCTGATTTATTAGATATCAAAAGGTTAAACTCCCCCAAAAGTTAGGAACAATGTTTGCTGTATTGCCGTGTGTATGTGAGGGATGTACATGTATGTGTGTGTCCCTTGAGACAAGAGCTAGGCCACCACTTTTTGCTGAATGCCCCACAGCACATTTCGTACAGTAGGTGTTCAGTTCATAGGAGTTGAACAGAAATGGAAGAATCCATGAGCTCCCTAGGTGCATGCTATTCCCTCAGGAGTCAGACTCATTTCTTAAAGGACTCTGGCTACAAGTTGATATACCTTCTTCCCAAGCTAAAATTGTAATTTTATTGCGACCTCTTTTGTAAAATGTGTGATGCGTTCCAGTTGAGTGTTGTGTGCACCGCGACCATTTCCCTCCTTGTAACACACCTGGAGGAATCCCAGTAAGCCCTTCGGATGCCAATGATGAGTCTAGAAGTGCAAGGGAGAAACTTCTCACCAGTAATAAAAGCCAAATCTGAGTTCCAACTCCCTGAACCATCCAAAATCTGCAAAGTCTGTAAAATTGGTCTAACACTGCGATCTCCCTCTTGCCATCATTATGAAAGTTAAATGAAAGTGCAAGTCAAAACACTTAGTGCCAAGCCCACACTAAGTGTTCAACAATGTATTTCCCCTGGCTCTTCTCTCATTGGTGCCACATGACCACCTTCCCCTTCCCCGGGTGCAAGGGGAAGATGAGCAAAGAGAAAGAATTCTCTTAATAAGATATAGACACCACCCAAATGTCCATCAGCAAATGAATGGATAAAGAACGCATGATATATACAGACAATGACAGATTCAGCCTTTAAAAAGAAGGAAACCCTGCCATGTGCGACAACGTGGATGAGCACAGTGGACACCGTCTAAGTGAAATGAGCCGAAGAATGACAAATACCTCACGAATTCACTCATTATACGTGGAACCTAAAATAGTCAAACTCACAGAAGCAAAGGATAGAATGGTGGTTCCCAGGGTTTGGGGGAGGATAAAATGGGAAGATGTTCGATTGGAATAAAGTTTCAGTTACGCCAGACGAATTCGTTCTGGACATCTGCTGCATGCCATAGGGCCTATAGTCAACAATACTATATTGTGCACTTAAAAATTTGTTAAGAGGGTAGATCTCATGTTAAGTGTTCTTACCAGAAAAAGGAAGCAAAAATAAAAAATTAAAAAAAGGGACATAAGGAAACTTTTGGAGGTGACGGATATGTCTATTCCTTTGATTTGGTGATGGTTTCATGAGTGTATGTCTATGTACAAACTCATCAAACCGTATAATTAAATATGTGCAGTTTTTTTTACTATTAACTGTATCTCGGTGAAGTTTTAAAAAATAAATAACATATGAGACAGAGAGACGCAGGGCCGGCTGGCAGAGCCAGTTCTCTTACTCTCAAGGACTAGGCAAGGCTGAGGCTGGATGAAGGGGAGACTCGGAAGGAAGGGCAGAGAAAGCAGAGTCTGAGCATGATGGGGGAGGAGAGCCTTTTTTCCTGAAGACCAGGAAGCTGAGCAGAAGGAGACAGGTTCCAACCTGTCATAGAATATGGGCAACTTCCCTGCTCATCCATCATGCGTAGTCAATTCACCAACGAATGGTTCTTTTGTGGAGATGGGTCCACAACAGAAAGACCTTGTCCTGATCAAGATGGAATACCCCAGTATTAGCAGAGAATTTCACGATGAGCTAGACAAGCAATTGACCCACTGCCAGATCCATTATTTTCAAAATGTCTACTACCAGCATTCAATTTAAAGAAAAGTACTACATGGCCAGGGTTTCTGTAAATACATTGTATGGCCAGCAATTCCTGATATAGCTTCTCCCAACTTCTCGCTAAAAGACCGCTGCAATCACAGGTTAAAATGAAAACTCATAACACACAATGAAAAAGAAGCAACGGCAACAGAGAGTCAATCTACTGCAACGGTCTGGGAGAATTTCCTGAGATCTATGAGACCTACAGCGATGAAAGGGTGCCTACAATCTGAGCCGACATATTTGTTGCATTAAATGGAGAAAACCTATCAACGTTAATATATAAATAGAAAGATCCTTTCTCTCTTCTCTACTGCATGTGTAGAGAACCTATCAACCCTAATATATAAATAGAAAGATCCTTTCTCTCTTCTCTACCGCATGTGTAGAGCTAAGTTCTGCACTGGACAGCAACTCTGTGATGATGAAAATGACCTTTACTCTGGGTTGTCAGCAGTCACTAGGCCCATGTGACTGCCAGACACTGGAAATGTGGTTAGTGCAACTGAGGAACAGAATTTTTAATTTAATTGAAATGTAACTTAGGTTTTAAATTGTGTCACCACATGTGGCCACTAATTGGGTGACACAGAGCTATCCCGGTCAGAAAGTTGGACAGCTCTCCCTCTGTTGTACAGGCATTGCATTTTTATGTAGTCAGGTGTGGTCCCCTTCCCTACCCTCACCAACATCACTCCTTTCTTATGAATCAAAGAATTAAATGAAACTTACAAAACATACCAGGGCATAGAGTGGTACAGATAGGAGGGACAGAAAGTGTTTGTACCCTGGGAATTGTTTTTTCTCTTTTGAATGAAGCACTAGTTATAGGGCTAAGACTGAAGCCCTGGGAGCAGGTACGTGGGAAACTCTAGTTTTTCATGCCATCTGGTCAATGGGACAGAAAGCCAGTTATCAGGCAGGGAGGGTTGCATAGGCAAAGCACAGAGGATGTCGAGGGCAGTAAGACTATTCTGTATAATACTATCATGGTGGACACATGTCATTACACATTTGTCAAAACCCACGGAATGTACACAACAAGAGTAACCCCTAATGTACACTGTGGACTTTGGGTGATGATGTGTCAAAGTAGGTTCATCGATTGTAATAAATGCACCACCCTGTGGAGGGATGTTGATAATAGGGGAGGCTGTGCATGTGTGGGGGTAGGAGTTATGTGGGAAATCTCTGTACCTTCCTCTCAATTTTGCTGTGAACCTAAAACTGCTCTAAAAAAAATAAAGCCTATTTTTAAAAAAAAAATCCATAAGCATCTAAAACAGGAAAACAAACCAAACTAGATTTCTATGGATTATCTATAAAAGCTTAAAAACTGTGCCGGCATGAATTTTTTTTTTCTCTACGATGCTAAAAACTAAAACAGAATAAAGTAACAACTAAAGAGATAAAAGGACCAAAGATTGTTTCCGAGGATTTTTCAAACAAGTTGCCGTTTATGTGCAAAACTAAGAGAAAGTCATTATCTCAAAGGTGAGAGCTAAGAAAAAAAATACATCTTTACTTCTTTGGGAAAAGGAACACAAAGATAGATATCAATTTTAAGAAAGATAAGAAGGAAAATTAAGTACTTAATATGCAGAAACGCTAGTATATAAGTACCTGTACTGAGTCCCAAAATTAACTAAAAAGTTAAGTCCCATGGCAAATTGGATTACAAAATGAAATTTTCAAATGTAATTACTGAAAGGAAATATGAAACAAAAATTTCATAACATAGGTACACAGTCACAACCTACATTAACAGAGAATAGGAAATGGGAAGGAAAGTTAGTAAAAAGGTACTAACTTCTCCATCATACACAGGAGGGAACAAAAGGACCATATTTTATCCCTATCTTTGATCATTAGAGAACCATAACTTAAAAATGTATTTTAAAATTTCATGGTAGCTATGAATAAAGTCAGAATGTGTACCATCCAGATGACTACGGCGGATAGAAGGAAACGAGCATGTCTGTTCTTTCTCCCCTACCTTGCTTTATTCTTCTGAGCAGATTTATTTTTGCCTATCTTTCTCCATTACAATGTGAGTTCCTTGAGAAGAGTGAAAAGATTGTTTTATTTCACTGCTTATCATGGTAAGAATATACCCAAACTGATATCTATTTGTTTATGTCTTAAGTTATGTATTTTATGTAGGCAAATATATTATTTTTCCCCTTGATTTCTTCCATTGTTTTAAGTCCCAGTCTCTTTAAACCCTAAGAACTAAAGAGACATTGGGATCTTATTCTATATTTTCGTGATGTTAATTTTTAAAGATCTAGTTCATGAATCCACAAAGAATTTATGTTCCTGCTGCACTATGAGGTTAGGATTTTCCCACACGGCTTGCTAAGTAATCATTCCTTCTCCACTGCTTTGTGATGCATTTTCTGTCATATGACACGTTACATATACGAGGGTCTTTTTCTCTGCTGTCTTTTCTATTTCATTGCTCTGTTGGTTGATTTTTACATCATAGTCATTGTTTTAATTTTTATATACTTAAAATATGTGTTAGTCTTAGGAATAATAAGACCTGATTTCTTTCATCTTTATTTATAATGTTAAATAAAACATAGCAGTATTTATTTCTAGTGAAAAACTTGAAGGAATCGTAATAACTGAAGTCAGAGAAATGGCGAACAGATATACTCATATAGCGGATGACTACGCATCACACAAATCAAAGCTAATGGCTCCAGCTGAACGAACACCCATGCCGATAACATTCATAAAATGATCACAACGTCCCTGCCTTGTAAAATACCACTGTCCACAGAACAGTGTTCTCACACCCCTCACACGCTGCTGTCACGGGGCCCCGTGATACATTGAAAATCATACTTCTGAAGAATTCTTAATGATCTTGAAGAATGTTCATGACATTAGTAAATAAAATAATCGAGACAGAAAACTGAGAGGAGGAGTCCGGTTTTGTTTTAAAACTTCCATCTGCACATTTTAAAAGCTAAATGGACAATAGAACAAAATGATAAAAAGTTTACAGAGTAAGACAAATAACTTTTCTATTTATTTTTCTATGGCTTCCAAATTGTCTTTCATAACTTATATTGTCATATTAGTAATTTTAAAACCACTTTCTTAAAACACTATGTGGAGGACAGGTCAAAGAGCTTGTTTTGAGAAAGGTAACGAGCTGGGCCATCACCTGAGAACCATTCAGGGGTACTCGCTGTGGCCCAAGCCAGCCTTGCTCTGGCCTAGATAACGGTCCTTGAGGCCTGCTCTGCCTGTACCCTGGCTTGCCAGGCTCCCTCCTCATGCCTCCTCCTCAGCCGGGCTGTCAGCCACACTCACCTGCCAGCGGCACAGTCTCCTGTCTTAGCCTGACGCGGGACAGGACATGCCATGCGGCACTGTCCCATTGGTGCTCGTGAATGGACTTTACAGGCAAAGCTTTGCTGTGGCTCTCAGCATGCTATTGTCATGAAACGAAGCCAGAGCCTGTCTACGAAGACGCCATCACGCGTGCCCTAGCGCCCAGCCTTTCCATTCGTCAATCCTACCGCGAGGGGAGAAAGATGAGGAGAGGGAGGGTGTTTCTGGTCTCATGGTCTTTTCCAATTGTTTTCTGTGATTTGAGAACACAACCAGGTGAATAATCACAAAGTCATGTCTTTTTAGTTCCTCACTATTTTCCCTAGGGTTTTACTTCATGGGCAATTGACTTTTTTTCTTTTCTTTTCTTTTCTTTTTTTTTGAACCCATTTCCATCGTCTTTGCAGAGGCTATACATACAGCCATATCTGTAATGCAGTCTACAGGCTACTTGCTCTGAGGATGAATGAGGGCCAGCTGTATGGGAATCGTCCTACATCTGCAGAAGTGGACGAAGCTAGGGATTGGTGATGGGCAAGAATTGGACAATATGTCACAGCTGCAGGACACCACCGAGCATGTCCATGGATGTGACTTCATCTGATGCTCACAAGAACCCTCTGAGGCATCATTCTTTTCATTCAGAAGGCAAAGAAACTAAGACTCAGAGAGTTTCAAATTCATCTGAAGTTACAAGACTGGCAAATGACAAAGCCAGCGTCCCAGGCTTATGAATCCCTTTTCTGCTATCACTTCTGCTATTACATTAAAACCTTGGCAGTGTGTAGCCATCTCTGGATTCAATTTATTTGTTAGAGACCAAAAGCTCCTCTAATGAAATGTTCACTCAAGGAGCTTGGTCCCTGTTTTCAAACCCCGGTATGTGAGTCGGCTGTATAGATGTTATAAATGCTGCTCGTCAGAAAGAAAGGACATTCCATATCAGGAAAATCTGAAACGAAATTCTGAGTTCTTTCCAAGGGTCATGTGCTAAAATCAAACTTGATTACGGATTGATTTAATCTACAGAATTATATAAATCGTACACATGGGAGACCGCTAAGGATCAAACCAAAAACACTAGGCATGATTTATTATTAAAATAAGGATTTTAAAAAAGGAAAATAAAATAGATACCTAACATATCTCTTGGGCAGATGGTGGTGGTGGAATTTTCTCTTAAAGATACTTGAAAACGAATGACCTCACCAGTAAACCTGTGACAAAAGACCTTAAACAGTATAACTTAATATTTTACATTTCTACCAACCCTGACATATACATATACATACAAATAATACATCTGCCATGCTTTTGAGTTAGTATTCAGTTACTTATTAATCATAAATACACTGAGGAAGCAAACAGAGCTCAACTTTATACTGTATTGTGTTTGTTCAGGCTTATTGAACATCAAACGAATCAGAGCAAATGGCTTTAGCTAAATTAACATCCATGCGCACGAATGTGCTTAAAACGAACACCACCTCCCTGAGTTAGAAACAGCATTGCCCATGCAACAATGCTCACAGCCCACCTGGCTGCCCCGGGAAGAGCATCCCGTGAGGCAGGAGCAGAGAACACAACTTGAACGTGAGGGCACCAGACGGCCAGCCTCCGTCACGTCCCTCCGTGCCCTCTGTTCTCATCAACAGAATGGGGAGAACTACAGCTGTCCTATAGACACCACCCTCTGCATGAGGAAGGCCCCGAGGGGCCAGAGACAACGCCCGTGTGTTCACCTCTGCACACAGCACCATGTTTGGTGCCTGCACATCAGTTTCAATAAACACCTGTCAATGACTGCATGAGAGTGTGTCCAGGAACACTCGTGAGAAACGATGAAGCATAATTCAGATATCTAGTGTGACAATAGCTACCATGTTATGTGACTGTACACCAGGAATTAGGTTAAAGGATTTACATGTATTATTTCATTTAAGACAACAATCCTCCAAACTGGGTATTATATTATTATCCATGTTTTACCAATGAGGTGACTGATGTTGCCCACGGCACACACCTGGAGGTGGCAGAGCTGAAACCTGAGGCCAGAAGCGTTCCGCTCCCATGCCTACGCACTTAGCCCCTTCTCCTCTCTGAGCTTTTCAGGGGATATTTCCAAGCTTTACAGATAATGTTTTCCAGAAGAACTGGCTGTTCTTCATTCATTCACTTATTAACTTATTCAAGTCACATTGATTGTCTCGCATATAGAGGGAGCAATGTGCTCGGCACTAAAGGAAAGCCAAGACTCATAATCCACAATCCTTTCCCAAGAAACTTGCAGTCCAGGTGATAAAAAAAAGCCACACAAAGATAAGGAGTGACTAACGACTCAGTGGTTAACAGCTGTACCTGATGGTGGATAGCACAGGCCTTATAACGGTCTTCTCAGGTACAGAGGTGTTATGACATTCAGAAGAGATTATGGCCATGCAAGCTGGGTCATCTGGGGAAGTTCCCAGAAGGAATATGGGCTCAAGCTGACCGCTGCCCCTTAATAAAGGTGTAAACTTGCTTTTGAAGGTGTGAGTCAAAGACATCTGGAGGATGTGAAAGGGATGCTGTGCTGGGCTGTGCTGGAAAGACAGACGTCTGGGATGCTAGTGGTGGGTGGGATCGTGGACGAACTCTTCGATTCCTCCTCCTTCATCTCTGGAATGAGATGATTGTGCCTCTCTCTTGAGTTGTGGTAGGGATTAAGTGAGATAACAAACATATGATAAATGGTAGTGATATGGATTAATATTACCTTTCCATACTAAAAAAGAGAGACAGAAGAAATAAAGATTGTTTTGCGCTGAGACGAATTTTCCAGTGGAAACAATTTTAATTTTTGAGAAAAATGAAAGGGACAATCTTTTGTAGCTTCTATTTTCTTGCTTAAAAAAAAAAAAGTATGTTAATTAAGCTTACGGAACTAATAGGAAAGTTAGAATTTCAAATGCTGACTTCAACTCTTTTCAAGGCCAAGATTAAAACTTTAAGTGCCTTTTTACATATATCATTTTAAATATCATCTGTTATAGAAAACAAATGGGTAATTTTTTTAAATCAAAGCTTTGCTCTTGGCACAATAATTTCTCTTAGCATTTTTCCTTAACGACTGAGATGGCTTATTAAAATAAAATAAACACTATGTAATAAAAAGTAGCAGATTTTAAGAGGACATGTTGGTGATGAATTAGCACATACTCAGTGGAGAGATCTAGAACTCACGGCATGAGAAATAGTTTCTAAGTTCAAATATCTATTTCAAAAAAAGAGGTGGCTTTAGGGCACCATAATCATAAAAATCTTCTATTATTAACAACCTGTCACATAAGAAGAAGAAAGTTTGTTTGGTCTTGTCCCAAGAGGCAGAAATAGACTAATTTTTTAAGGATGGATTGGACTTAACATTTTTAAAATAAAAGGAAAATTGGAAGGAAATGGAGCCCTCCCAACTTTTAAGCAATTATGGACAAATTGCTGGCTGTCATGACAGACAACAAAATGCCCTCGAAAAACCTGGGAACCAGCTTCCAAAGTCACTGCTCTCACCTACTCACCAGGGTCCTCTTCATCCGAGCCGCCCTGCGCTTCCATTCTCTACGTGACAGCCGGACCGATCTTTCAGTATGGAAATCTGATGATATGTACGCACTTAAAACATGTAATCCAATGTTTCATAAGCTTATCTTCGCATACGAATTACCTGACCATCTTCTAAAATCCTGATTCCCAGGCAGCACCCCAGACCAATTAAAATCAGAATGTCTGGGGACAGGGTCTAAGACTAGGCATTTTTAAAACTTACTAGGTGACACCAACGTGTACCAAGGTTGAGACCCCGTGCTTTAATCCTAAGGCCCAGATCTCACATGATTAAAAGACCCTCATGGAACAGCCCCGCCCACCTTCCGGCCTCCTCCTCCCCACTCCCCTTCCTTTCTGTCTATTTGCTTTCCAGCTGCACTGGCTTCTTTCTGCTTCTCAGTCACCATCAGCCCTCTCGCCACAGGACACTGGCACTTACGGGGCCCCTTGTGGGGAGCATCCTTCTCCCCACCCAAGGAGACCACCTTTCAGCTACTGCTCACTCTTCAGACCTCATCTTAGGGAAGTCTTTCTTGGCCCTCCCAGTCGAAACTGGGCTACCCACCCCCTTTCATGGTCTTCAAGCTCAGAAAGACTTACCCTCGGAGCACAAGCCACGGTTATTAACATAAACTGTATTTGTATAAGAACTTGATCCATGATTGAATCCCTCAATACATTGTAAGCTCCCAGGAGGGGTGGGGCCAGGCACGTCTGCTTTGTTCACCCTGAGCCTCCAGCTCCTTGTACAATAGTGTCAATGGAAGAATGAATGAATGAATGAATGAATACTGTGGATGTAAGTTCTGCATAGTTTAACATGACATAACTTTTATTGAAAAATTCCACATTCAGACATCTTTAGTTCTAACTCAGTTCTGCCACCATCCCCACTATGTGGCTGTCCCCCAGCTCTCTAGTCTCCACACCTCCACCTACACTCCAAACTGTCAAAGGGCTTATGGGCTCAGCCTTCGGAGTCAGGCCGACCTGCGCCTTAGTCAGGACTTAGCTATTCCTAGGTAAATTGTGATTGTAGACCAGCTGCTTACCTTTCTTGACTTTACCTCTTCATAAGTAGAAGGGAATTAATATTCATGTCATAGCTGTTTTAAGATCTAACCGAATTGCTGAGTACAGCGCTTAGCCCGTGGGAGGTGTAAATAGTAGTAATAATGCCGAGAATAACTATTATTTTCATGTTCTTCCCATGCTCAGAATTCTCCAAAGGCTCTCCCCTTGAATACCAGATTAAAACTTAACTCTGAATCAGTGACAGGACCTTCTCATCAATTGTCTTTGCTGCTCCTCACCTTGCATTTTATATTCAAACAAACCCAACTGGAGGATTAGATGCTGCACCCCACCTCTAAACCTTAGCCAGTGCTGATCCTTCTGTCTGGAGCATCCTCTCACTACTTGTCTGCCCCGCCCCTGCTCCCCGAAACATCCCTCGTCCTTCATACCTCGGCTCAAAGTCTAGTCTTTTTGTGAAACCCTCCCTGATTCCCCCAGAAGGGACCCTTCTCGGGGGATCCTTCAGACATTCTTTCTGAACTGAGACACCTGCCACCACTAAACAATGATCGCCCTGTACCACTCTCTCATTTTAGTGACTGTCTGTCTACCCGCTGGACTGCAGGATCCCTGAGGCCTGGGACCATCTCTGTCCATGTTTGTACCCACAGACTCTGGACATTTGATAAATGTGTTGATGTAATTAACGCCTCTGTCTCAGGTGCAGATGATTCTGGAAAAAGTCATTTTCCTCCCTGATCTCTTTCATGGTCCTTTCCAGAATGGCATCCCAGGATCTGAAGGTGCTATGAAGAAGTCACCGGCACCAGCTAGATAGAGCTTGGGGGCCCTGCAGCACAGGTGTGTTCTGGCTCAGGCGAAGCCTGGGGCCGGAGAGCTGCACCTCAGAGGAGTTCCTGCCTCCTGATGGATCAAACCTCTCCTAGTCCTGGAGAAACAGCACAGAGCCTATGCCTTCCTAGCATGTGGTCAATGGAGCACATCCAGTTCTCTCTAGTGAATCACTACAGAGAGCCAAGGCAACCCTGAGGGGGATAATTACATTCTCTCTTTGACATTGCTTTGAAAATATCTCCCTTTGCAAATAATCAAATGGAATGTAACTGCTCGGTTTTAGAGCCAGGTCTCCTAAAAGGTGCTTTGAGAGGAAGACAGTAATTTTCAGAGTCTGTCACCTACACACTGCTCAGATGAAGGTTGCACCAAACCTGCCCCAGCATTTACAAATGAGAAAGAAATGGCTTTTCTGGTCAAGCCCCTAAGCCTGTGGGACCGAGGCTTCTGCTATGCTTACTGCCTAGTGGGTTCAGAGATGGCGGTGCTCTAGGAACCGCATGAGCACAGATTCATGGTTTGTTGCTGTTGTTTTTCAGTTGTTCTAAAAGGATAATTTCTGCATCGTAAATCTCCATACATATGGCAGCGATGTTATCATTAAGATTCATTAAGTTTCGGTAATGGAAGCCGCTTAGAGTTAAAAATATGCCTGCTCGAAAGCAATAATCATCATCTCTTTATAATACATTATCAGGGCCGAGAGGACCATAATTGGAAAAATAGCCCAAACGTGCATTTGCATTTCCTCTGGTACTTACTGTCCTGGGAAGGCAGGTCGGAGGGACTCTCTGAACCGATGAATTCAATCTCATATCATGGCCACCCCAAGCACTTTCCAGAGCCTTGGGCTTTCCCGTCCCTGCACTGGCGGGGGCCTTTGACAAATCAGACAAGACTGTCATCACCTAGCGGTTTTCAAACTAGAGCTTGCCTCAGAATCGCCGGGAAGACTTGTGAAAACAAAATTGTTACACCCACTGCCAGAGTTTCTGATTTAGTAGATGGGGTGGAGCCCGAGAATTTCCAATTCTAGCAAGATCTCAGGTGAGGACAATGCATGTCTTACCACCTTCCCAGGTGATTCTGAAGTTGCTGATCCAGTACTTGGAGAACCATGGTGTGGCTGGGACTTCTCAGCCATGACTGTGCACTAGAATCACCTGGGGACTTTTACAGCACCATGAGCCTGAATTCCCCGCCAACCACCCCCACATCTGATTCAATTAAGGCTAAAGAAGACAGAGAAACCTGTTCAAACACATTAGCTAAACCAGCCTCTGAAATAGATGCTAATGCCAGCTTTTTATAAAATAAAAACAAATACAGAGAAACACACAAAACAAATGTATAGCTCAATGAATTATATGGTTTGTATCCTTGTGACCACCAGACAGGTCAAGAAATTGAACTTGGTCATCCACCTAGAGCTCTTCCTTGGGCACCTTCCCAACCACAGCCCCCTCCATCCTCACATTTGTAGTAATCACTTCCCTGGGTTTCTTTTTAGCTGTTTTTTTGTTTTGTTTTGTTTTGTTTGTTTTTTTACCCAAGTGTGTATCCCCAGACACTATTTTCATCTTGCCCTTTAAAAAATTGGAAAAATTTTCGTCTCTTTTAGTCTCCATAGCTACCTCCATCCCTTTCTTTTCCTTACATTTATGTGTTGCAAAACCCGGGCCATTTAACCTGTACAGTCACCAACAGTCTGGATTTGGTCGATTATATACTCGTTGTGCAATTCACTATGTCTTTCTTTCCTATATGTTTCCTGCAAATTGCAGCTGGGTCCACAGGCTTGACCGGACTCCAGTTTGATGGCATTGGCAAGACTATAGACATTCTGTGTTCTGTCATTAGGAGGCCAGGTCTAGTTGTCTCTTTCCGTTGTTAGCAGCTATTAGTGCCTAGGTCTGTTAATTCATTGGGAATTTCAAAATGGTGGTATTCTAATTCCATCATTTCTTTCTTGCTTTTAATTGGAATGCTTTTATACAAAGATACTTTCCCTCATCTGCTATTTGGTTACCCAGTAGTACAGTTCACATGGGAAATGGAAGATAAATGCATCATTCTTTCTCTTTATTTACCAGTTTTTAAGATAATGAAAGCCCATGAAGTCGAAGTTCAGTATTTTTTTAACTACTATTACGAACTCATGGACTTAAAATATATTTAATGGGTTTTAATTCATTGCAATTATTACCTTTATTGAAGCGAAAATTGTGCCTTCTGTGGCAAATGGGAGCCTATTCAGGTTGTTGGATGGATTTTGTGACATGGCTATAGTGATCTTCGATGACTTCCTTGCCAGCTTGTGTGACAACACCTTCCAAGCTATTCACCATTTTTATGCCCTAGACCTGGGATCAGCTATGATTTGTTTTAATAGGAAATTGTATCTTAAGACCACTGGTAGATAGGTCACTGTTTCCAGGCTTTTAATTGTAAAGAGCTGGGATATACATGCATATATTCCTATGTTCCTGTTTATACTTAAAAATCCTTCATGAATTGATGCAGATATCTCTAATTTAAATACAAGACTATGGGGGTCCTCTCGTGTATTAGATCTGTGTCTTCTTTACTCCATCCTGAGAATCCTGATGAAATGATCAGAACCAGGGGATTTATTCATTTTACAACATACAACCAACAGCTTCAGAATACCAATATCAATACTTCAACTACCAATATGATTATTTTAAAACAGTTAAATAATTTCTTGCATATTCTCTCCCCATTTCCTCCCTTTTTAAAATAGTTGTACCATGTCTACATTGTCACAGGCTATACTCTCTCCGTTTTAAGCCTCATTTAGCAGTAGTTCTACAAATAACTATATGCTCAATGCTCATGGCCATTCTTTATGTAAATATTTCTCTAGTTCTTTTGGTGGTCTGAAGCTCGTTCTCTAGTATTTTTTTCAGGAGAATTCTGTAAACAATGTTCGCTGAGTTCTTGCTTATTGATAATACATTGTACCCTTTATACTTTGAAATCAGTTTTACTGGATATAAAATCTTAGCCTCACATTTTTCTTTCCATGAATATATTAAGTTTGCTACTCCATTGCTGTCAAAGTCTGATGATAATTTAATTTTCTTTCTCTTCTAAGTCACTTGCTTTTTTTGTTGAGAAGTCCAAAGGATTTTTTTTTTCCTAAAAGTCTGGTAATTTTATTAGAATATGCCTTGATACTAGTCATTCTGGGTTGGTATTCTAAGATATGTGGTATTTTTTTTTTTTTTACATATGGCTGTAAATCTTTATAATTCAATAAAAATTTCTTAAATCGTATATCATATTTGTTTTGCTCTCTTGCTTTATTTTCTTTTCCAAGGAGCCAATTATCTGCATATTGGATTTTCTTTGCCCTCTTCAATTCTATCACCTTTAGTCAAATCCTTTTTATCACTTTCCTTTTTTCTTTTTGATTTTAAAAATCACTCACTCTCATGTTTCTTATAGTTTAGCCTTCATTTCCAAAATAAATTTTAAAATTTATTCCTAATTTTTTCCTGAGTTTGGTGTTTCCCGAGTTTTTCTAATTTAATTTATATTGTCCTTTCATGTCATATATCACTTTCCAAATTTCCTTTTGCTCATTTTGAAATAGCGGATTACAGTTTTCTGGGATTGCCTTTCTGGCATGCTTTCATCGTCCCTAAAGTATGATTCTGTTTCTTATTCTCATAACTCTAAATGGACTTGACTTTGAATTGTACGTATTCATTCTTACGTGGGCTTATTTTCTCCTGACTTTTAGCAGGAGGCAAGACTCAGAACGGATTTCCTAATTTCTCAATTTCCTCTTCTATTTTTTAAGTGTACAAAAATATGATGACTTACCTTCTGAGTTTTCTTGGCATTGTTTCCCTCTCTTACTTTCACCTAGATTTTCTCTTTCCTTTTTCTCTATTATCCATGTCCTGCTCAATTTTGATTTTACTCCCAGATTTTGCTCCTCCACATAAGTGTCTACCCTGGAAAGTTAGGTTTAAATTCATATGCCCTGCTTCGTTCCCCTTCAGATTTTGCCTAGGATATCTACCTGCTCAGAGTTTCACTCACTGTTCATAAAATGATAGGATTTATTTTCCAGTGATACCTGCTGGGTATTTGGGGTTCTCCTCATCCAGAACCTTCAGATGTCCCATTACTTCCTTTTACTTCTTTGCATAGAGACAGGTTTTATGGCTGTTAGAGGTGTGTGTGTTCCCACCTACTTGTATCATGGGTTTCATGGGGAGAGACCTTATCACCTGCATTTTTGTTAAGTATTGTCCATGAATTTCAGCTTTAGTTTCTTTTGTCTATTTTTATGTGGGGATTCAAGGAGATTGAATGACTATCTCAGAATTCTGCTGCCATCCTACAGCGCAATCATCTTCTTAATCATATTTTAAAATATTTGCTGAAAGAGAGAGAGATTACAGAATTCACACTTTCAAGATAAATTTGCTTGAGTGCAACAGCCGAGCGAAGAGAAGTATTCCCATGTTCTAGGAAGCTCTGTCCAACAGAACTTTCTATGATGATGGAAATCTACCATCTACACTGTCCAATACATGTGGTTACAGAATGCTCAAATGTGGCCAGTGCAAATGAGAAACTAATAATTAATTTGAATCTAAATAATTAATTTAAATCTAAATTTAAATAGACAGGCGCGAGTGGCTAACATATTTAATGACATTTGTAAGAAAATCTGAGTGCTTTTACTCACTGACCTTTTTTCATTGGGCTGAGCTGTGCTTATGAGAAGGGGACAGATCAAGTATATTGCCCCACTCTCATGGAGCTTACCCTTTGTAGTCGGGTTCTGTTGAGAGGTAGTAAATGCCTGCATTTCACAGACAGAAAAATAGTTTATGTTCCTGCAGTACAGAGATACTAGCAACCTTGAGTCAAAAACCTCAATTTTTTGTGACACTCAGGGTAAACTTAGAGGCATTGCTTGGGACATGATTAAATGTAAGCTATCATTCATCCCAAACATGAAAGTGTCTTTGTTTTCAATTTTTCTAAATAGTTTTCTCTTCCATAAGCAACATAAGGGCAGGGATTGCGTTTTTTGTTTCCCTGTACATTTCAGATGCTCAAAAAATATTTACTGGATCCAGTGAATTAGTATAAGTCAGCAAACTACTACTCATGAGCTAAATCTGGCCTACTGCCTATTTTTATATGGTTCAATGACGAAAAAAAATAGTTGTTACATTTTCTAATGGTTGGGGGAAAGCACAAGAGTAATAATATTTTATGACATGTAAAAGTTATATGATGCCCAAATCTCAATGTCCACAAATAAAGTTTTATTGGAACACAGCCATCCTCACTTGGTTAGCATTGTCTATGGCTGCTTCCACACTACAGGGGTGAAGTTGATACAATAGAGACTGTATGGCCTGCAAAGTCTAAAATATTTGCTATCTAGTCCTTTACAGAAAAAGTCTAAAGACTCCTGAATTAGTCAATATATGTCCATCATTTTTCCAGGAGAAATTTATGTTTCACATTTTAGAAGAAATTAAACATTTTAAGAACCTTCCTCTTTGCTGTGTTTGGAAGAGAAATTATATTCCACACCCAAATATACACAGCTAAGGGGGAAGCGAAAGCTTTAATGGAGTTATTAATGTTGCAGCATAAGAAATAAAATTCTCATTGAAAATTCTTTTAAACTCATAAAACTTGAGGGAAACAAAGAATTTAAGACCTTATTTATTATTTGATTTCGTAAAAACGCCTGGTGTAAAAGCAATTACCCATTCTAAACACTTCAGCAGAGAAAATATTCACTTACTCCTCCCAGACTTAGGGGAGAGGAAAGCACACATTAGCTAGTGGTATCATAAATCTTTGAAAGATCTGAACAAGCATCTTCTGAACATTTTAAGACTTAACAAGACCTAAACTTCAGCCCTGAAGAAATTAATCAGGGAGGAGTTTCATCTTTTGTAAATCTCAGCTTCCATCTGGAGTCTTTCTTACAGGGCGGGGAAGTAAATATCATCCTTTCTAAGTGCAGACAATATCTTAATTGCCTGCTTGACCCTTGCACAGCTTCTCCTAGGAGCAAAATTTAATGTATCCTTTTGGATATTGATAGCCTACTCATGAATATTCCTTATATTACAAAACAAGGAGAGACATACATTTAAATATTTGCAGTCTCTCTTTGGAGAGAGAGAGCAAATTATATTACATCAAATACTGAGCTATGTCCCCAAATGACACTACAACTTTTAAAGCTATATCAATAATAATGATGGCAAATTATCAAATAAAGCCATTTTCAAGATAGAAAATGGAAGCTTTGGCATTTGATATTTAAAAAGAAAATATTACAGCATAGTGAGAACAATATAATCTAATATTCTACGTTGGCTGCCCCAGAGAATTGCTTGGGACAGGGTCCACTTAAAATGCACGTTTTCTGCCAAAGATTATTGTCAAGATGTTAGAGAGCAGTTTGTGGATATGTTCTTTTGTTGTTGTTGTTTCCTTTGTACCTTAGGCAGACTATCACATGATTTGCAGAAAAATTTTTAGGAGTAGAACTATGGTCCAGAGACAAATAATGCTCAAGGCAAAGGAGTAAAAACTAGGTAAGCCAGTTGAAGCCACGTGATAAATTTGCTGAAAACAATTGTCACAGCCAGATGGAGAAAGACATTTGGCTTATTAGGGTGTGACAGATCCGTAATGGAATTGTCAGAAAATTATGAGAAGCACCACAGCATGGTGCTTCAAAGCCTGTGCCTGCAGCTAGACGGATTTGGGGTAGAATTTTTGTCCTGCCTCCTAACAGTTGCGTGATCTTGGGCAACTAACTGAACCTTATCCGTGATACTGGGATAATAATAGTATCTATCTCTTAGAGCATGTGAGAATTGAAAGAGATGATGTTCGTAGATGTTAAGTCATTCAATAAACATATATGACAATCAAGACAATGTCAATGGCATAAGCTGCCATGCTAAGCTGTAAGACTAGGTGAGTTAGTTTTACATGGAAGGTGGAGACCATCTCAAACCCCTAAAACACTGCAAACAAAAAATTGAGGGAAATAAATTATCTTAGGTACAACAAAGCTGATTTTCAGACAAGAACAAAGAGAAAGTGGAGGGCCTATCTCATTGTTTCTTGAACATCTGGAGTCCATTTGACTTTCCCTACATGTAGCAGACATGTCTGGGGTGTGTCCACTATTCTGTCTTCCCTTTTCTTCAAGGACACACAAAGGTGAGCCCTGTGGTCATGTTTGTGCCACGTCTCCCTGCTCCTCCCTGGCCATAGTGAATAAGGTCAGTGATGGACCCCAGTCAAGTCCAAGCCTCTTTCCAGGAGAAACTTGTCTCATGCCACATTATCTCAAGCCATTTTTCAAAGTTCATCGGCTATTTATTGAACACCATTTTCAAGGACTTTGCCTGATAATGTACAGGGTGAGCAGATATTCATTCATCTGCTCTCGAGTAGCTCACCATTGGATAAGACACAGCAAATAAGCGAAAGGCACCATTTGCTATCAGATAATGATAGAGATTCTCAGCAAGGGAGTTTCAGAATCACCCAAATCTCTTTCAAAATACACAAAATCCCAGGCCCCATCCTAGATCTACTAGATACAAATATTTGATAAAAGTCAGTGTTGGACTCAGTGAAAAAAAATGAGGAAAGCATCCAAAACAAATTTTCTTTATATGTTAGATCAAGTCAGAAGGTATTGTTTCACTCTTAACTTTGATAATTATCGAAATTGTAGTTTAAATATTCCTTTAAAGAATTAGAAACAGGTTGTAGGACTTTCATTCATACTAGAAAATAAAGACAAACCATCTACGAGGAATATTGTGAAGAAGAGAAATCCAAGGCAATAGCAAGAAAGTAAAACCAAACGGAACTTCTCTCTATCCAAAAACATCCCCAAAAGCATAGAACGAGAGATAGAATTAAGACCAAACATCCAAACATTACTTCAGCGATTGTAAATGGTTTAACTTCACCCATTAAAAAATAAAAATGAGAACAACAAGAAAGCCAGCTTGAGCACACATACCAAGCACCTTCCTCCCCCACTGCCTCCATCCCAAACGAAATGACCAAGGAGAAGGAGAATCGGAGAAAGTCGGAAGTTCCCAGAGGCCTCCACGCTCCTGGTGGCCTCATCCAGGGAGCCCTGAGCTTGCCCAGAGAATTCCACACAGTGTAGGGCATTCTCATCCACGAAGACCAAATTCCTTTTAGCATCTCATAAATCCTCGAGGTCGTAAATTACATTTTTGTAGCAAAAACCAAAAACCAAAAAACAAAAAACCAATCATCTAGTGATGCATTATTTGAGAGAGCAGGAACAGGGTGTGCGGTCACCTCAGCCAGAAGTTTCCAAATTGAGATCAGATGGAGAGGCCTGTCTGCAAACTTAAAATCAAGTGGAAAATTTTAGGTGAATGCGAGCGTGTTTTTTTCCACGGACAGGCTCAACAGCTGTGATCTCCTGTGGCCTCCAGAATGTGTTCGGATTCCCTAGATTTCAGAAATGCAAGTTTTTTGAGGCCTGAAACTCATATAATTTTTGAGCTACTACCAAAAAAAAAAAAAAGAGAGAGAGAACAAAAAATATGCTTATTAAATTCCTTTGGAATGAGAAAAGGAATCACGGCAAATTTCAAATACTACAATTTAAACATCCAGAAAAGGAGCTACTTGCTCTCCAATCTCCTCTTCATGAAATAACGAGCTCATAACATTTTTTATACAGTAAATAGAAAGAAAAACTGGCCTTTGCTGTAGCATGATTTATCACCACTTTTTATTTTTTCCTAACATAGAAATATTTCTTCCAACTTTACAATTTACCTTTTTTACAATTGTTTTTAAATTTAGGCAAACTCTATCATGTTCTTTTTACATATTTGAGATGCAACATTTGGAAGAATTTTTCATAGACCAGTCCCGTAGTTTTGTGCAATTCAAGCCTCTTTTCTTTGCTACTTGCATAAGTCAGGTGTAAAACATCGGGTCTGACCTGTCCTGATTTCAGGTGAATTAGCACGATTAGTGACAGGAGACTTCCTGGAAGTCACTCTAATGCCCAGAAGGCAAATAATAATTTAACTTTATGCAGAAATGACTGCAAACTACAGAAAACTATCACACTAACTAAACCAAATGTTACCCAATTCGCCCCCCAAAACCTTAGCCAGATTCCAACCGTGCCCGCAGCCACACCAACATCGAACCAATCAGAGGGGAGGCTGATGGGTGGGAAGTGGAAATGGAAAGAGGTAGGTGGTCTTAACTGACTGTAAATAGAACATCTTACTTGTGCAAATTTTACCAAATAGATGCGACTGCATGCGTGACTCCCAGAGCTTCGGAGGTAGCGACTGCAAGAGAGAGAGACCTTGGAGCTTCATGGTAGATCCACTTCTGCCTACATTCAAGTCCTGCTGCCTCTGCCACTTACCAGGGCCTTAGGCAAACTGCTTACCCACTTAGTCACCTCATCTGTAAAGTGGAGACGAAACACCTACTTAAAACAGAGGCTGATTGTGTGTGAGAGTGGAAGAAGTTTACTGACCCCCGCTTGTTAAGTTACAGTGAGGCGCTCATCACCGAGGCTGATGCGGTGCCCAGGGCCACAGCGGGAGGGGTTGGAAGAAGGAACAAAGCTCCCAGTTTTAGCGGCTTCCTCTGTAGAGACGTTTCGGGTCCCCGTAAGGTCAGGAATAGGAAGCTCCTTGTTGGCCTTGCTGGGCCCCCCTCGGATGCGAAGCCACCTCCCCATTAACAGGCTTGATCATTGTAAACAAATCGCTTTATTTAAAGTGAGGTTTCAAACTGTGTACTGGTAGGAATCACATATTCAAGTATAAGGCGGTTGATTACAAGTGTTTCTCAAACGATTTAAGTACTTAAGCACTTTACAGGTTGTAAAAGTTTACATTTTACAAAAAGTAAAAGTAATTGGTTCCTTCTGTAAGCCGGGGCTCCTGTGCAGCCCTTAAGGGGTAGGGGGCGGGGGGGAGTGGGGAAAGCCCCCATAAAAAGGAGCCACAGTGTGGTGACCCGAGGATGGGTCACCGGGAGCAGCTCTTGAAATATGGGATCCAGCGCCGGTCCCCAGAGGGATGTTCTCTGCCGGGAGGGCAACTGGAGGCCTTCAAGACTCCGACACCCTTGCTGGATAAGGACTCCGCCCCCAGGGAGCAGCCTCGTGGTGGCCTTCCCTCGCTCCACCCTTCCGTGGTGGCCTGGAGACCTGGGGTGACCAAGTGAATTGTGGGCCGTGCAGCCCGCGCTCCTTCACTCTAATCGACTCCAGACTGGGGGCAAAATAAACCTCAGGTGAGGGCAGGTGGCCAGATCTCCAGCCCTCTGCTGCTGGTCTGTCCCGGAGCCACTCCAAACCCTTGCTCTGCCGTGGACGGCTCAGGGGGAGCAGCCCAGGAGCGGCTTCTCTGGGGAGTGGTATGGGTGGTTGCTTTTTTTTTTTTGAATTGTTAAGGGGATGTTTGGGTCACCATCTGAGGGGTGAAGGGTCAGCCATAGACAGATGACATCCCTGTGGTGAACCATCTGATCTGGTCGTCACTGGTATGTTCTTTATAGACTCAAAATCTTTGAAGTTTCACATTGTGTGAATTTTCTATGCTACCTAACAAAGTGGAGGTTGTCACTGAATGCATAGTAACCACGGTGCCAAGTTTGATTCCAGGTGCCCAGGATCCCGCAGCCATCGAGTTTGGTGGATAGAGGCAGGGATCCTTGCGATGTGCAGAGCCCCACAGCTCTCGGGCACAGGAAGGAGGACCTGGCCTTGCTTCCTTCTTTGGTTTTCCTTCTCCAAAGGAGTCTTCAGTGGGCTCGGACTGAGAGGGGGCAGGCCAGCCCTTTCTCCTCCTTGCCCCTCCCCTAGCGGTCCAGAACAGAGCTTGGCTGCAGTCACCCCTCCAGACTGTGACATAACCCCACACGCCAGCCCAGGAGAGAAACACACGTCTCCATCAGCATGGCTGGGACACAGCACACCCCAAGGAAGCCTCGGCCTAGCCCTTGCTAACTAGTTTGAAACCCAGGTACCTAAAGACGTCTTGTCTTACCTCCCCCAAAAAATGCAATGAGGAAATTTAAGACGCTATGGTTGAAATCCTCTTCACCCCCACTGCTGTTTTGGGTGAGGGTCTTACAGAGCGAGCCTTCGTAATGCCGTGTCACAGACTTCCCTGGTGTAATTTATAACCCGTGTCTAATTTTGTGGCGGGCGGAGGGAGGGAGCACCACTGTTCTACTCTTTCTTATCTCTGGCACTTTGTCACTGTTTGTTCATGAAATGACATCGGGGTAATAAAAGAGCAGTTCTGCAGACTTCCCTCTGGGCAGAGAGCGGAAGTGTGAAGGGCTCTGGGTGGCTGTCAGGGAACCTGAATTCTGAGCCCTGTGACCTTCAGCAATAAATCTAACCTCTCGGGAATTCAACTAACTCGTGTTAATGAAGAAGAGGATTATCTCTGGGGTCCCTTGCGGCCCCCTAAATCTATGAACCTAAGTAAGGGAATGAGAAATGCCTGCAAACAATAATGATAGGGAAAATCGAAAATGCTGAATAACTAAACGAAGCATCCGGGCATCAAAGATGACTGAGGAGGAAACGTGTGGCCACCGAGGCAGTCCAGGGGCTGTGTGAATTATATAGTGACGGCCCCCCCTTTACTACCAGGACAATTAACTCGATTTAAGAACGTGCAAAGCTACAAGGGTAAATTTTAATTTGGATAGAGAACAGGAAGTTACATGCCCTCCGCCCCGAAAAAAAGCAACAAATTTTGTTGTGAATGAAACCGTTATTACTTTTTTATGAAGGGGGGCGGGGTGAAGATGCAATATCTTACCCCTTAGGGTAGTACCATAGTGACTCGTTTCTTCATGAGGGGAGGCGTGGAAAGCTAATTAGTTCACACCGATCTCTCCAGGGCTGTGTCATGCTCGGCTCCTTCCTGCTTCAGTTACTTTTCTGTGAGACCGAAATGAGACTGTCATGTCTGCAGGTTCATGGAGAAGGATGGCGCTAAGCCATATGCCCACGGCTGTCAGAACAGCAAGACGCAGGCTATTGATCAGTGGTGGGTGGCAGAGGTTTATATAAAGTTTATGCAGTGATGGAGTGTTTCACTTGAAAAGTTTTGATAGAACTTTTTAATCCTGAAAAGTAGCATAGAGATGTCAGTCATTATTTGGAGCTGTCCAGTTCAAAACCCTCTGAGTTCAAATCCCTTCCTACAGCTGAAGAAACTGAAATCCAGAAAGGTGGGTGACATGCCTGAACTCGCCAGCAGGACCATGGCAGAGCCACACCTGGAAGCCGGGAGGATGGCTCCTGCTATGGGCTGGGGACACTGCCCACCATGATGGCTTTTTTCCTGGATAATGTCAATGACCAAGAGAGGGACACTTAATTGGAGCCAAGCTCCTAGCTCTCGGTCCTAACTCCGGGGCAGAATTATACAAGCAGAAGGAAGGCAGGGGGGGCTAAGTCAGGACCCTCAGAAGACAGGCCCCGAGTTCCTGCTCCCAGAGCCCCGGAGCTGGGCCAGGGGCTTTGTCCTTCTCTGTGGGCTGTTTGTCCCACCACCCTTCAATTCCTTCCTTCCATTAAATCTGAACTCCTACTCTGTCCACGCGTTGGTGGTAAATTATTTAAATTGGTTTCTTACATTTCTAAGCAAAGAATCCAAACTACATATCACTAGACTATCACGCTGGAATCCTTGTTTTGTTTTTAAATTCTCCTCTAAAATCTATAGCGCCCACAGTTCTGCCTTCCTATGCATGACGGTGAGTACGACAAGACACTATATTGTTTAATGAGAGAATGTGGGGTGCCTCACAATGAATGGAAAAGGCACAGTAAGTTGGGCCGACCGTTTGCTGAGCCCACGTCACAGAGCAGAAGGTATTCTGGGAGGCGGTGCATTTGGTCCCATTTTTCTTTTCTGCTAAATTCCTAACATGAAATTTTGTGCTTTGCCTCAGTCCCCTGGGTCTCTTAGGTAACCCTGGGGTCCCAGCTATAAAGCCCAGCGCTTCCCCCAGTCCCAGCCCCCTCGCTACGCTCCCTCCCTGTCTCCCCCAGCTAGTGCCAAGAAGAACTGGCTGTCTTCCATTCACGCGGCCTCTAGAACTATTATTTCTCACTAGGGTCTCCAGCCTCATTGCCCTTCTGTGACTCAGCCTGGACTGCGGGTGGGAGGGAGAGGCACGCAGCCTAGGCGAGGCCATTTTGGAGTTGTGAAAGGCAGTAGGGAGTATGAGTAACAAGGAAGAGGAGTCTCCTGGCCGCTCTGGTGGTGCCACGGGCTGTGCGTGGTGCTTGGTCCTGACCCACCCAGAAGCGTCTGTGCAAGGCTGAGCCTGTGCACTTCCTCCACTCGCTGCCCCTTTCCCGGAAGGCCTTCAGAAGCTGAGCTGTCCCAGGGCACAGAGCACTGAGATTTTCCTGCCCACGTGCATGTTCTCTCTCATCTGTTCCTCCAGGTGGGCTGGAATGCAACTCTTGAATCTGGAAAGGACTAGGCCCTTATTCTCCAAGATTCCTTTGGGGGTTTGACTACTCAGTGGTACCTGTAGCTGCCTCCACACTCTTCCCCTCCACCATGAATGGCACCCAGTGGGGCTCACACCTGCCCCAGGCATTTGGTGAGCACCTGTGCTGTGTGCCTGAGGATGCAGGGTCTGATCAAACACAGTCCCTCGCCTTAAAAACTCTAAGACCAGGTGGGAAGCTAGGCAAGTGAAGAGGCCATTGCATTATGGCAGGCCAAGTGCCAGAGGAGAGAAGGTGTGGGATTTTGACACACAGGTAGAGAAGCTGAGGGGACTCTGGGAGTCCCCGAGAATCCCTCCTCTTACCAGCCCATGAGCCAGGTAAGGGTGAGCCGTGTTAAGGGAGAGCTGCCACCCATCACTAATTCCTATTACTGTTCCGGCTTCATGCAAAATTCAGACAAGGACCTCATCCTGTGCTATTGTGACTGGTCGGTTGAAGTGTAGTCACATCAACGTCACTTGTTCTCCCTCTGAGACGATTCATGAGACAAGAGGCCTCATTTAGCTGGTGGGAACATGAGCCCAGCTTCTATCATGAATCATCCGTGACCACTCTGAATCATTGCGCTCCAAGAGGAATCGATGTAGGGAATACTATTAATTGATTGATTATCCAACTGTTTCATTGGTTCTCTTTAAATGCATGCGGGTAATATCTAGTGCCTGCCATTTGGTGGATTTTTCCCTGGCCCCTTTCAGGCAGCCCACATGGAGACATCGGTCACACAGCTTCCTCCATTAATTCGCAATCGAAAGGTGGACTGACTCTGGAGATAGGCGGGCTGGCAGCTGCCTCTGTGCTTATGAGGCTTCTGCCTAAAAGTACAAGCTCATGGGACAACTAGGCAGGGCCCCAGACAGGCCCTGGGCAGCTGACAGTGAGTTTCAGCATTCTCTGACTGCTTGCTCTGTGTTACAGCTCAGAATAATACTGCCTTCCACAATACTTCTGCTCTCTTTTTCCAGCCCCCGGCCCAAAATGGAACGCTGTCTGCTTGCTTTCTCTCTCAGCTTCCTTCCTCCAGATCTTCGTAAAATCGCTGGTTTAAGGTCAGCCTCTCACAATAAAATACAGCTTCCAAAAGGGACGCGTCTGCTTTGCTCCCCACTGCCTCCCCAGCAGCTACGAAACACCTGGCCCACCAACGGTACCGACCAAACAGCTGCTGAATGAATGAATGAATCTTCACTCTTCAACTTCAGGTCTCACCTCTAGAGGGATGACTCTGGTCTCAAACTCTCTCCTAAACAAAGTCCCACATCTCCAGCTGCTTGGCTGTTTTTCCCTCTGCTGCCTGCTCATACTCAACATGCTTGCAACAGAAATCTTTTTCTTTCTCTCCAAACCAGCAACCCCACCTGACCTCCCTATTTCCGCCAGGAACGTTGTCATTCACCCGACATCCCCTCTTCCTTCTGTAGCCCGGAGCTTGGGATAGAGCCTGCTTCCTTGTTCAGCGCAGGTCTCCAGCCATCTTCCCTCCCTTATCAGCCCAGATCCCACCGTCCAGCTCAGAATCCCAGTTCCTTAGATTTACCCTGTTTCAACAGCCTCCCAGCTGGCCGCGTGGCTTTTTCCAAATCCACCGGACACCCCTCCTCCAGATCAGCGGCCCTCACATTCTATGTTCATCGGCCACTTCTCTGACCTCAGTGGAAGTCACCAGTCATTCTCTGCTGCCTGCTGTTTTGAAGCTTGGCATTCAGAGTCCTTTATAGTCACCCCTCAAACATCTTGTCCCATCTCACCTCCAGTGATTCTCAAGTCGAACCCTTCCTTCCATCAAGCACTGTCTCTTGAACATGTCTCTCATCTTCCCTTGTCTGGACTCATGTCCTCGCCTAAGCCCTGCCCAGGGGCTCTCTCCTCACCTGTCCAGTGAAATCTCACCTAGCCTTCGAGGCCAGCACAGATCACTCCTCTCCCGGAAAGCCTTCACCGCCCAGCTGAGCCCACAGCTCTCTCCCCGTCATCTGAATTCCTACAGCTTGTGTCCTCTGCACCATTCATGAGATCTCAGCATAAGCGGATATAGTGGACCATTAGTAATTTTGTCATGTGATTTAGTCTAATCTCTGCAGCCAGCTTGTAAACGCCTTTCCAACAGGGCTCATGGCTCATGTTTTCTTATATTCTCTACAGCAGTTAAGTTCCCTGCTTCCCAAATTCGGATCTTGCACAGAGTAGGAATTCAGTGGATATTGGTCGATTTTAAAGCAAGATAAGACTGAAATTAAAGAACTTCAGGATAGGTTTCAAACTATGCAGATTTAGGGAATGGCATTTCCTTAGGGTATTTCGAAACCATTTTCCCTCAGTACAATGGGATCTTTTGAATAGTGTCAACATCACATATGAGTGGTGAAATGTGATAGCTCACCTTAGAATTTATTTCGCTGTCACTAATTTCTAGAAGAAAGGAAATTAGACAACCTATTAAATTTTAGCAATGAAAATGGGTCGTCTGAAAATTGACCATAATTTTCCATACTTAAATCACCTCTTTTCAGCAATAACATAGCAGCTTTTGTGACAATAAAAGGCTCACAAAGTAACTCTTGTATTGTTTGCATTTTAAATCAAGGCGAAGGTAGTATTCATTTTGTTCTCATTCAAATAGGTTAAACTACGTCAACTTTTGATTTCAGGAAAAGGGCCCAATGTGATTTTTGATTCTAAAGCCCAGATTTGGGTCCCTCCCATTTCTTCCCTCCTTTGGACTGAATGTGTGTGTCCCCCCCAAACTTCGCCCCCCAGATTCATATGCTGAAGCCCAATCCCCAAGGTGATGGCATTCGGTGATGAGGCCTCTGCGCTGATTAAGTCATGAGGGTGGAGGCCTCATGAATGGGACTAGCGTCCTAATAGGAAGAGACAGAGAGAGAGCTTGCTTCCTCTCTCTCTGCTCTCCACCATGTGAAGAAGGAGAAGACAGCTATCTGCAGACCAGGATGCAGGCCCTCAGCAGAAGCAAGACCTTCCAGCACCTTGACACCTTGATATCAAATAAATGTTTGAGAAATAAATAATTTTGGTAAAACTACCCAGTCTATGGTATATTTGTTATAGCAGCCCAAACTAGGATACTCCCCCTTGTCCCTAAGCCTGTCCCCTAGGCTTGGCTCAACCTCTGCCAACCAGGGCATCTTGTGACAAATATAGTTTCCTGAGTGTGGTCTCAGAGCTCTATTGGGGTGAGGCCTGGGAATATATATGTCGAAATGCTCCCCTGGTGATGCTAATGAGAAAAGGGCTTCGTGAATCCCTGATCTTCAGGCATGAAGAGCCTAAGTGGCCTCCAAGAGCCACAAAGTGACCCGTGAGGCTCTGCTGACCTCTGTCCACCAGCACAGCCTTGCTCATCCCCTCAGCATGTACAGGCACACACGCTCACCTGTGTGTCTGTGCGCACTCTCGTGCCTCTGCAGAGCGGCTCCCAGTGCCGGGGTTACCCCTGCCCACTTCGCCCACCCATCCAGTCCCTCCCTGAACACTCGATAAGCATCAGTTCCTCTGGAAAGCCTTCTGGAATGCCCTCCAGCCGCTCGGAGGCCTTGTTCCTCTGCATCACCACTGCCCCTGTGTGCCTCTCTAGTTGGACGTCCCACACTCACGTGTGCATTCACTGAACACCAGTGGGGCCTGGGCACATGCAGCTAACTGGGCACCACTTCTGGGATCAAGGAGCTTGGAGTCTAATCGAAGAGAACAGCATTTAGTCAGACTCTGGGGTCAGACTTTCCTTTTCGAAACGCCGGCTCTTCAGCTGAGATTTTAAATTGCATTACATTGCATATTTTTTGTTTGTTCTCATCATGGGACACACACAGTGTGAAGATTCAAACTGTCTTCAGGGTTCCTTGCGGAGAGACTTAGATCTTTCTCTCATTCGCCACCATTTCTCATTCAGCCGAAGGCAGCCGCAGCCACTCCCTTCAGCTGAGTATTTCTGTTTTTACCTCCCCGTCTTTAAGTAGCGGTCTTAAACTATTATTTTTTAATTATATTTATTTTTGAATAAATTAAAAATAAATTATTTATTAAAAAATAAATTCTTTATTTTTTAATATTTGTTATTTTTCAGCTCTAGGCATTTTTTAGTGACTTTGCACTAGAGAACACTTTAGTCTACCACCCATGTCTGCTCCTTCTACCTCTCATCCTTCCAATTTTATTCTGGTTTTAATTGGATCAATCCAAATAACAGATTATTTGAGAGGTGATCCCAGGAGGCACCAGTAGGGGACTGGAGAATTGAGACAGGGAAAAGAAGAATACCTGTCTGGAGGGGTTAATGACCAGGCCCCCAAACTGGGCAACTGGGCCTCCATCCTGCTGGGACCTCTAGACTGCTTACAGCGCCCCTGTGAGATGTCCCACCTGAGGGACAAGAAAGCCCATCCTCAATTGAATGAGCTGAAGAGATGAAGTATCAGTCGATCATAAGCCACATAAAACCTGCTGATGAGAGCAAAGAATGGGAGTGAAGGCCGCTGTGTTTGTCGGGAAGAGGAGACTGAGAGGTGTCGGAGGCGCAGTGGAAGAAGAGCGAGGACCGCGAGGCCAAGAACAAACTTAGCCCGCTACCGACGTCACCTGCGATGTCCCAGAACACCTGTGTAATTCCGGTTTGACTTTGTTAATAAAGTATAACACAGACGGAGAGAAGAGGAAAAACTTATACAACGTACATTTTCTATTTTCTCTCTGCCATTTTAGGAAGAAAGAACACATACTCAGTTGTACTATAACAAGCACCTAGATGAGGCAGTCACTCACTCACCTGGGCTCCCCAGCAACTGCTTTCTGTGGATTAGACCCCCGTTCCTGACCCATTGTGGGTTGACCGTGGGGGCCTCTGGACCCTGCCTTCCACACAGTCTATACCCGGAGGTCAACCAGTACCCGGATCCATCACCACCTGTCTTTAATGTCCTTCGGCTGCCTGCAGGGACATTGATTATTAATGGCTCTGGGAAGGCAGCAGATTGAACCAGACAGGAAAGGCTGAAAACAGAGCAAAGTTCGTATAAAAGGACGCAGGTTCACAAAGGTTATCATGAGACATCAAAAGTGATTACTCACCTGCTATAAGAATCAGAGACGTGTTTATAACTTGCTTCCTTTCTGGTGCATTTTACTTCCCACTTAGCAGACAGCCCACCTGAAAGCTGGAGACACACGTCCACTGCTCCTTCACTACGGTACCGTGAAGAAAGAGGAATCGGCAGTTCAAAACGAGTAATAATAATAATGATAGCTAAAACCGAGTGAGCGCATACAAAACTCCAGGCACGGTGCTGGGCGTTTTACACATCCCGACTCATTTCGCCTTTCCAGTCACAAGGGTGCATTTAGTTGAGGACCCTCGTCAAGGTCGCAGATTTAATGATGGGACCACGGCATTCCCGAACACGTGCTGTTTGGGAAAGAACAAAGGGTGGAGTTAAAGAGCTTGGGCTCTGGTGCTTGGACTCAAATTCCAGCTCTGTCTCGGCCCCATGATGCCTTGGTTTTCCTATCAGTAAAGTCAGACACAGTAAACCACAGCCACCGTTACGTGCACGGAACTTTTGCATTCACCATCTTTTCAGCCTTGACAGCAGCTCTATGAAATAGGTAAGTTATTATCCCCATTTTTCTGGTAAAGAAACAGACTTGGCTAGGAAGCGAGGCTAAATACAGTCACACCTTGGAGACAGTTAGCGTTCAGTTCCAGACGGCCACAGTAAAGTGAGAGTCGCAAAAAGACGGGTGTCGCAACAAAGCAAGTTGTAATTTTGTTGCTGGTGGAAGGTCTTGCCTTCCGATTTGTGAAAAACGCAACATCTGTGAAATGCAACAAAGCGAAGCCCAATGAACCGAGGTCTCCCTGTATCTTGTTCAAGGCCACACAGCTGGAAGGAGCCAGGGAGAGGCTGTGAACTTAGGCCTCGGGACACCCAAGCCCACGTTCCTAACTAAGGTTTTCCCACTTCCTCTCACTACCTGCCATATAACGAACCTTATGTACAGTCAAATACAAACCAAACCACCTCCAGAAAGTGTATTATTGTGTCAGTTCAGGTTCTCTGAGAAGCAGATGAGATTAGAGGTGTGAGATGTGCACTGGGGACATTGAGAGAAGATAGAGAGGGGTCTGGAGGAGGCCGGGAGAGCCACCAGCTCGCTATGTAGATCCCATCCTGTGGATTGAGGACAGGAAGGCTCAAAGCGGAATGAGACTTAGACCACGGAGCCATTCTCAAAGCGCTTAGCAAGGCCAGCGGGGAGCCTTGGGGCTCAAGTCTCCTGTCAGTGGATTCTTGTGTCTCCCAGAACGAGCCATTCTTAGAATTCTTACCAAGCTCAGTCACTGCCCAAGAGAATATGTGGGAAGAAGGATGCACACGGGGTGATGGACTTCGCCTGGGACCGTGGCCGGTTACGCTCCTCGCAGCGCGGTGAGAGGTACACTTTCACAGCCGTCATAACTATCAGATGACAGCAAGACTAGCTATTGAAATATTCTCAGCTCTGACTGAGCAATGTTTCGATGCCATGCTGTATCAATTACGAAGTCAGTTCTCCCTTGTAAGAGGAAAGCTCTGCACAACAAACGGCTCTTCCTCCAGGCAGCCTTCCCAGGAAACGCAGGCCCAAGCTGGAGCTTCTGAGTTCCCCCACTCGGACAGCCATCGGCTCTGCCCTGCAGCTGTTCGCTTCGGCCTGGCCAGCCTCACTCCTTCTCTGATTTCAGTGACTCCCTGGTCCTCCCTTCTTTGAATTTCTTTAGTACTTTATGACTATGCCAGGTTTGTTTTTAGCTTTTAAGAAAAATGTCCCGATTCCTCAGGCAAACTAAATATCTAGGGAGGGCTTGTCAGATTCCTTGGAGGATTCGGCAAAGAACTTAATGTCGGGTGTTCTGCGAAGTTCCTGAATATTTTATTTTCGAACGTGTGTGAGCATACGATTTTGAATTCCATTCCTTTTCTCCATTTTCATCTTTCTCATCGCCCTGGGGCAGAGCGATTATTCTGAAGTGCAATCAGGGAATGAAGATGCAAGTTAAATAGATGCTTCCTAGTGGGACGTGGATTCCACTGTTCTGGCCTAAACTGGTTAAAGGAAAACATAAAATAGAGGCATAAACTGATGCGCAGCGCCAGAACCTCTTATCCAACTCAAGCTTCTTACTTTAAGTTTTACTTAGTAAACTATTATTTTGAGTGAGCTTTAACCTGAATCGTGTCATTTATGTCATCAAATCTTCTTGATCCAGTTCTCGTGTGCTCTTTTAATACAGATTTCAGGATTTCACAGCACAAGTGTCTGTCTCAATCATTTATGGCACATTTGACATATGCCAGATTTCTACTGGCTAACTCCTCATGACAGTAAACAGGTCTCCTCATCTAGACTGTGTGTCATGTAGGACATGGACTGTAAACATTGCTGTGACTTCCAACATTTAGCATAGTGACTGGCTTATGGTAAGCGTATTAATCATCTTTTGTTGGAACAAAACAATATTCTTTTTCCAGACACTGAAGCCTGTGGTTTACAGCGCGCTGCAAACTTTGATTTCAATGGTTTAGACTAAAGAGGTCAATAATCCAACAGTTTCAGTTATGAATGTATCTCCAGACAAGTCCCCTCGAGGTGCTAAGGGCATAAAGGGTGGTGCGTGGGAGGATGGAGGAGAAGCTTCCTGGAATGGGCCACCCCTGAGAGAGTCACCAACAACAGGTGGGAGAGAGTGTGTCCTCTGTCACTTCATCCTCCCCTAGACTTTATAACACTATTTTTTGCTATACAATGAACTCTTCTTTCTCATCCAGTCTTCCTCATTAATCCAGTCAACAAGCTCAGAGAGCAATGGTCCAAACGCTCCAGCTTTGGGGGAAATGTATGTAGAAAGTAATTCGCAGCAACATAATCGGAAACTTTTGGGACAACGCAAGGTCCTTTTAACAGACCCTGTTTTAAAAAGAAATGATAGATTCATTAGTTAATCCAGTTAGTCGTTTCTCCAGTTAAGACTCACTGAGCATCTACCACAGCAGGCCCGGTTCTAAGTGCCGAATGAAACAGAAATCCGTGCGGGCAGGTGGCTTCCACTCTCTGCCTTTTTCTCATCATTAAGTGTCTCTCTATATATCCCACTGGAATCTGATGCTTGAATCTCTTTCGAGTCAGGACCCACGAGGACAAAAAATGAAGAGTCAACCTGATCGCCGTTTCACAACCAAAGCTTCTACTAAATTGACATTCCCATGTGTGTAAACATACAATTTCAATAATGAAACACCAAATACTGCTGTTCTTCAGTGACTTTTGAAGGTCAATAGCCTTTCGATGGCTGTTAAAACTGATGCCTTAATAAAGATTTGAAACAACATTTTACCTCGTGCTTTTGAGTAGAGTGAATATTCAAATTGTAGGCTCAGCTGTAGGTTAATTTATAGCTGAGTTCACAGCATAAGATCTTGGTATTAATTTAATTTTCCTTTGTAATTTTAACCTGCGATTTAGCAAGGGGTTTCTATAAATTTGTAAAGATGCAAGAAAGGAAGGGCTGAAGTTGCTATTCTTAGAGGCCATAAGTTTCGGTCTTTTCTTCGGTTTCCTGGATGAAAATTTAACCTTCTTGCCAAAGTTAAAAGTACTACAGTAAGCAAACGTATAGTTCAAAGAGGCACAGAAAGAGACAGGAGTTCAAACACACCGTTCAGAAATATCATTGAGACTTTGCTATCACTTCTCGAATAAGAACTTATTTTGGTTTATGCAATGTCTAATTTTTATTGTGGCTGATATTCTGAACCAGGTTTTCTCAAACTCAGTACTATTGACATTTGGGGCTGGATAATTCTTCATTAGGAGGGCCGTCCTGTGCACTGTATGATATTTAGAAGCCCTGGCCTCTACCCACTAGATGCCAGTGGCACCCCCACCACTCTCTCACCCCATCCTTCCACCGTGACAAACAGAAATGTCTCCAGATATTACCAGATGTCCCCCAGAGGAGAAAGGCAAAATCATTCCTGGTTGAGAAGCTTTGTTCTTAACGAAGGCTATGACTACTGTCCACTTGTTCTTTGTAATTGCACGTCCTACTGGCATTTGGGAAATAAGGCTGCCATGTATGGTTGGACCGCACAAGGGCACCTGGCCAAAGGTATACGGAACAACTGAAATCCGGCCCTCCCTCTCTTTGCCAAGCCATGAGCCCTTGAACGGGGCTCTGTCCTGGAGGAAGAGGCCTCTTCAGAACTCACATACAGTGCCGTGCAGGCTAGCTTCCATTAGCAAAATTAAAAAGTGATAGGAAGACCAGAATGTTAGATGCTACACTGATCTAGCCCAACTCCCGGTTCTACAGATCAGAAAACTGAGGCCCAGGGAGTTTTGGAAGGATAGCTGTGAGGAATTTAGCCTTTAATTTAGACAGAAAACTTGGGAAGAGGAGGGAAAAGTTGTATTTCAGGAAACTGGACCATCGAGTAGGGAAAAAATTTAGTGCACATCTTGGAGAGGGCCTCTTCTGTGGGTGGGGGAAGGAAACAGTTTGCAGGCAGGTGCAAGAGGAAGAAGAGATAACCCTTCATATGAAAGATGGACTGGGCAGGAAGAAGGCGGTACACTTGACCGCGTAGGGAAATGTCCCTGGAGGAGGGACTGATGCCCCCTGCTAGATGGGGATCAGTTCAAAACCAAGGCTAGTGTCTGACTCGTGTTTTAGTCTATGGGCTTATGTCTGGCCCATATTGGCATGGAACAGAAACACAGCACACCGCAACCCTGGGCAAAAATTCGGGGCTGTGGAATAAGGGGGGCAGATACAGGAAGTCCTCCTGGTGGAAAGGGCGGGCTGTCTAGGGGACAGAAGGTGTTCAAAAAGCCACCGCTTCAGTCTTCCTGACCCTCAGAATTCTCTCTCTCTATAGAAGAAAGCATGGCTAAATATGACACCCTCCCGCCTCCGGATGACCAGGAAGACAAGTTGTATTTGCCATTTCCTGTACCCTCCTGCTTCTGGACTCAGCAGCTGGAACACATCCCTCCCCAGGGTGAGCAGGGCCCTGAGCTCTGAGCTCATCGATCTCCTAGAACCTCAGCCCCTGGGCATCTGTCTCAAGCACATGCCGTTCTCCTTGCCCTTGCAGGTTGACTTTGCCTTGGCCAAGGGCTCAGCTCCTCCCACGTTCCCCAACAGGAAGCCTGACCAAGCACATGATAAGTTTAAGAAAGTGTAGCAAATGGCACACGAGTTTACAAATTGCGAAGGACACGTTGTCCCTCCCCGGCTTCTGGCTACAACTCCACAGCAGTTCTCGTTTTACTGGTTCCTGTCCTTCCTGTTCCCTCAGGGGTGGTGTTCAAATATTTAGGAAGCAACCACTATGCACCAACAGGTGCCTGGAAGGCCCCCTCATGGTCAGGTGTCGGTGGCTAGATTACATGTAGCTGGACTACATGGGCCGTCCCCACTGGTACAGGAGTATTTCAGTGTTTTAACCCTAGTGGGGTCTTATAAGTGGATATTTGTCCCAAATCTCTACCTCCTTGTCAGGAGAGCAATTCAGCAGGTGCCCTAAGGGCACTTTAAGCTCTGCAATCATCATCCCCAGGAAGGGATGGGGTCCAGAGCCAACCCCACCACGACATTCCATATAGTTTTCCTTCCCCTAGAGCATTGCTGAGGCATCTCTTTGGCAAGAACCTCACCATGCAGCCCAGGCTGCTGGCTCCCTTCTGCTGCCAAACGTCACAGACCTTTCTGCAGGGTCTGACTCTGTAACAATCCATAAGGCACTAACTACAGCTATAATTAAACTGCAAAAATCGATTCAGCAGCAGCACACAGCCGGGGAGGGATTCGTCTCCCGCAACGTCCCCAGCGACCCATAACCCTCCTCTGGCTGCCGTGGCATGTGGCGCAGGGCATGATGTCAGCAGCACAGACGCCCGAGTGCTCCTCGGGCTGTTGTTTCCACAGCAGGGGTCTGGGAATCAGGCGTTGGAGCTGCAGTGACAGCAGCGTGGGAAAAGAATCCACAGGGTAAGTGCTGTCCAGATGAGACACTCTGAAGCTGAAACTCCAAGAACTCTGAAGCGAGGACGTAAGGTCGGGTAGCAGGAAGGGACCAGCCAGGCTTGGGTGTGAGATTGGGCACAGAGACCTGAAGCCAGGAGAATAAAGGAAGAAAATGATCCAGGCCGAAGTGGAGGCAGAACCCCCAACACTTCGGACTGAAGATTTTATTGATAAAGACTGCCAATCGGACTAATTAATTGATCTGTATATCTGCTTAAGTTGTGTGTGTGTGTGTGTGTGTGTGTGTGTGCGCGCGCGCGTGTGCACGCGCACGCAGGTTTATTCCACAATGTGAATTTCATTTCTAATGATTCCTTCTGTTATCCTCATAAAATTCTGGATTTAAAAGGAATTTCGGATATTGTTAAGGTGAGGTGATAAACTAAAAATGCATTGGGCATGAGTGCTCTGCAGCCTGGACTGGAAACAGCCGGGAACCACGCGCCTTTGGCAATTCCTCTTTTACGTGTTTGCATGTGCCTGAACCCTACTCCTCCCCCACCTTCCTGACGGTATGTCCACCGGGAACCCACGATGCGTTCTTATTGGGAAAAGTCTTTCAGAGGCAAGTAAGGATCTCAAGATGAGATCACCCTGGATTAGGGTAGATCCTAAATCCAATGACAGGTATCCTTATAAAAGAAGAGAGTTATAAAAAAAAACACAGAAGAGAAGATGATTGAAGACAGAGGTAGAGATTGGAGTGATGCGTCTACAAGCCAAGGACTGCCACTGGTTGCCTGCAGCCACCAGGAAAGAGGCATGGAATGAATTCTCCCTCAAAACCAACCCTGCCAACACCTTGATTTCAGACTTCTGGCCTCCAGACATCAAGAGGATAAATTTCTGTTGTTTTCAAACCATGCTGCTTATGGAAATTTTCATGGCAACCATGGGAAGCTAAATTACTTGGTAACTGGTGACATGGGAAGTGGCATCTGATGCTGTCCTTGGAGTCAGAGAAACCTGAATTTGAGTTCGAATCGTGCCTCTACCATTTTCTACTGGAACGACTTTAGACCGAAGATTTCTCGGCGTTCCCCTCTGTGCAACAGAGATAGTAAATACTATTTATTTTACAAGGTTGTAAAAATAAAAGCAAAAAACCAGAGCATCTGGCACATAGTCGGTATTAGGTGAATTTTAGGTTATTATCATGACCTATTTTTAGAAGTTGGTCGAACACCTAAGTTAATGATTAGTTAAGGGAAAGACAGGAAAGGACACGAGTTACTTGGAAGCAGGCGTTCCAGAAAGTGACGCTGGCTCCTCCTCTGAGCAGAAGTAGGGATAGAGGACATTTGGGAGAAAGACTAAAGAAAAAAATTATTTTATTTTATTTTTTTGCTGTATTTGAAAAGAAGAGAGAGGAGGAGGAGAGAGAGGAGGAGGCTGGGAAAGACACAGGGGAGGACTGATTTTAAAATGAAACAAGCATTGCTATTTTGGAAGATGAATGGGGGGTGTTGCTCTGTGTTTGGGAGGAGGATGGAAATGGAAAAACTATTATTTTAGAGGACAGAGGAAGAGAGGCTGTAATTAAGGAGGTGTATGTATCCCACATGCTGGGTGATTAAATGAACATGTGTTAAGGGAGGGAATAGAAAGAAAAAGCCTGTGAATTTCCTAATCAGGATGCTTCCAGGTAACAATTGGGCACCTGCCATCTCCTGGGTTGGGGGTGATGACAGGTCACAGAGAGATTTCTAGGCAACTGCTCAGCATGAGGTAAAGATCACTTGCTGGGAATCATGTTGGGCAGAAATTTAAAACACCCCAAAAAGGTACAGACCATGACCATGGTGTCTCATGAAGCTTGAGCTAGTCCTGGAGGTGTGGTTTTAACAGCAGGGAGGGTGGAGTGTGTTCTGGGAGGAAAGAACAGGTTGGGCAAAGACAGCGGGTGCATCGTAAATGATGGGGGTACAGGAGGAGGGCAGGGCATGCAGAGTGTATACAGGAAGCAGTGGAAGAGAAAGGGGAGAGAGACTGGGGCACCCATCACTCGAGCACGAGGGTGCGATAAGTCGTGCTTAGGAAGGTCAGTTGGGCAGCTGTGTCCAGAATGAATGAAAGGGAGAGGAATCCTCATAGTGTTTTATTAAAACATTTAAATTAGTGCTGATGTTTAAGAATCAAGAGATTTTACTTTAAAGGGAAGATTATTGGCATCTCTCAAAAAAAAAAAACAGAAGTTCTGGCAGTGCTGGGTCCACATTCTGGTGTGGGCTCCCATGGGCTTTCTATGCTGCGTGCTGGCATTATCTTCTATGTACATCCTGTCTAGGCTGAGGCCCAAGACCTTGGGGACGAAGACAATACATAGTCCACATTGGTTTATGAGATCAAGGTCTGCACCTGTTGTCACTCTTCAGCAAACATGACTGGGACCAGGGTGGGTCCGTATTGATCATGGGAAGGGGAAAGAATTTTTTAAGCCAGTCTTAGCTGGGTATCGGTGTGGGTGTCCTGGACAGGGAAGATCAGGGCCTGGTCGGCCTGTGCATCTCTACCATTCTCCCCTAAGCTGGACTTATTTATATGACTCTCCCCATGGAGTTACAATCTCCTCCCCAAGCCCAGTCCCTGTGTCCTATTTTTCATTCAATTGCTTATTGTTGGTGAACTGCTGGCAGAGGTCACAGTGCAACGAACAGAGCAAGAAACAAGGAAACCGAGAACTTCCATTTTCTGCCTTGACAGAGTGACTAGTGCTACACTTGTCTTCTCATCATTATCTACTAAAAAAACCAAACAGAAACGACTGTTGTTCAGACATTGGACAACAGGCAGCATGAGACCATGATCTCTAGAGAAGAGAAATAAACAAGGTTTTCTGCCTGGAGGCATCTTCCAGATCGCAGTGCAGGGAGAGACATGCCAAACAGAACGCAGTAGTGTTGCTGAATGAAGAGACACACAGAAAAGTTCAGAGAGATTAAGGCAGCTCCAAAGGCAGAGTACACAAAGCGAGAGCTCCAGAAGTCTGCATAGGTGTTCCCTTGAGTCTCTGGCTGAATACTAAGCTGCAAATTTTCAGAACGAAACTCCATAGAACTGAGTAAAGAACAGAAACCTGTGAGCTAAGAGCTGAACAATTCACGAAGGGTGGGGAGATATTTTAATTCCAAGCCAGTCAGAGTAGAGAGACCATGTTGAGTATCCAGGGTATTTAGTAAAGACTTTACAAGGGCTCTTGTAGTGAGGCTAAATAAGCCCTAGAATAAAGGCTACTTGAAGTCCACTCTAGTGAAGCTTAAAAGCAGGCCTCCACAGGCTCAGTTTGATCTTCAAATAATTTAACTGCCTGCCAGAGCAATGTCCACCTCTCCTTAAATGAAGGCAACGAAATCTAGATGTTCAACAAGGTAAAATTTACACTGTCCAGCATACAGTTGAAAATCACTGAACATGCCAAGTGGTAAGAAATGGTGGCCTATAAGTGGGAGACAATTTAGTCCATAGAAAACAGAGAGCAAGAAACAAAATTCTTAGGTGTATTTTTGTCTCTTATCCAAATTTTCCTTCTCATAATTAGCAACTGATTTTACCCCTGTCAGACTCGTTGAATACAAAGCTACTTCTGTTTATCTGCCATCTGATGTGCTTGACATCTAATTAACTAAACATTTACAAAAAATCCTCAGAGACCAACTGACAGCCTTTGCTGTGAAAGAGCCAAAGGCTGGGCTTGCTTGGATGGGATAAAGAAATCTGTTCATCCATGGCCCATGAGAAAAACAAATACCAGAGAAATTCTTTCCAGGGAGATGATATGTCCATCTCCTTTTCCACTTCTCTGGGCTTTGTAAAATTGTCTCCCACCCCTACTTCTTCAGCCCCACACCTATGGCAATTTCAAAGCTCATGATTAAAGATCCATATAGCAAATGTTAGCAAGCTCTCAGAAGATGACAGCAGGAAAATACAAAAGTGAGACTATTTGGATGGCACCTTGGTTTTCTCTATTATTTGGGGGAAAATACGCCAAATTACTTTTTTTCTTTCATGAGTGACCCAACATTCAATAACTATGATTTTATAAATAGCTATTGCAGCCTGCAGAAAGTGGCAGTCACCACATCCATAGACTACAGTGTGCCAGAAGGAAAGTTTCCCATCTGGGCTTCTAAGTGGTAGTTTAGGAACTTAGATTTTGCTTAGATTATAAAAATGTGATTAATTCAAATTTAAGACTTTATTTTATTGTAGGCGTAGAGAATTAATGTAAATATTTTAAAGGCATATAATAAAAAAAACTAATTGATAGAAAACTATCATCATTCAGGAAAAAGCTTTAAAATTATTGAAATTCAATGGGAAAAAATAATCTTATGGATCTTTAAAGAAGGAATTAAAATGATCACTTTGGGAAAGATTTAAGCCTTTATTACAAATGTCACCCCTCCCACATACACACACAAGCCTCTTGATGTATAGATTTGTGTGTGAAAGCAAGTATCTGCCCATAAAGGATGTTTGTCCACTCACAACATGCTGAGGCTCACTGAACTGCAGGACCATGCAATAGCTCCCAATGTTATTATGTTATACATCCTGGAGTTTGTGCCTTCTGCCTTGCCGCTTACTCGTGTCATTGTGTGGGTGGCAGTGTTCTGGCCAACAATGACCATGCACAGTATGGGACTGAGAGACTTTTGTAACCATCTCACTGGATTTTGAGAGCTCTCCAGAGCTGACGGCACAGGGCTAATTAGAAAGGCAATTCAAGTTGTGTACCAGATAATGAGGGGAAATGACTATGATTTAACTTTTACCTACTCTTGCTCCCTGTGGGGTTTTTGAAGAAAAGTAATCACCTCCTCATTACTGCCAAGTGTTACTCGGTGTATGTTTTGCTGTAGTTGTTCCGTTCTCTGGACTCACTGTGAGTCTTAGAGTTATTTGTTTCCAAATAGCTTGAGCTTCTTTTAGGTGTTCCATAAGATCACCTCTTAATTTCCAAGAGTCAACTGTGAAACACAGACTCTCAGTAGTTAGTTTGACATTTTCTCCAGTGTGTGAATTCCCTGTCAACACACCCTGCATGTGTCTGGTCTCTGCTCGCATGTCTCCAGACAGGGAACTCACTGCCTCACTCAGAAGCCTATTTCTCTATTTAAAAAGTTCTTAAAATGGAACCGAAGTCTCTTTCCTACTTATTGGTTCTAATTCTTCCTTCTGCCATGCAAGAAACAAGTCTCGCAAAACAAGACTGACAAATGATGGCTCTTGTGCCATACTTTGTTCTAAACCCTTGAACCACTTCCCAAGCCCTATCAACACCCATATGACCTCCCCTCTAGCCAATGATACTACAGTAGAATTCTGACACTCTGTTTGTTTTTCCCTTCTTTCTCTGATTTTCCCCTCTATTCTTTCTTCCTTCTTCTCTTTTCCTTCTTTCCTTCCTTCCTTTCTTCCTATTAAGAAACATATACAATTTAAAACACTTCAGAAACACCATCACATGTCTCCATTATTCCCCACAATCTTTTTGGAAGCACCAGATTAAGATCTGCTCCTAAGAAGCATACCTCTTTGCTCTATAAAAATGAAATCTTGGATCCTATGTACCCAAGGAGTCATGGTGAAAAGTTTGCTTTGGGGTCTTAATTTTTTCACAATGTCAATATCTATTAGACTCAAGCCTCAACTTTTCATTTGACTACACATCTTCTGAAAGCAAAATGAAGATGGGAGTCAAGACACTAAGTGGCTCAATTCAGATGACAAACTTTTTGGTCTAATGTAGCAGGTGATAGAAGAAAAAGTATTTCACGAACATGAGGCCTTCTAGTAAGAGTCCTAAACTTCCATGTGATCACGTGACATGAAGACAAGGCCTCTGAGTGCATGACAAGCTCAGTGACTCCTTCTCCCACTAAGTCGTGGTGCTTCTCTTTTCATAAACATAAACCGAGGTCTTAGAAATGCCCCACCTGCCTGCAGGAGGCTATGTCATCCATGCAATGAGGCTGCTATTACAACCTTTCATGAAAAACTAATAGCACAATTGTAAAAATAATTTATAAATGGTATTTAACGTGTTTCATCATCGCCGGTAATATGAATGGTGTAGTGATCCACTTTCTTCTTTTTTCTATGAGAAACAAACCACAAAGATTACATGTCTCCCTCAGATGACATTGTAGTAAGAATGGATTTAAATGTGTATTTAGTTATCTCTATACACTTTTTGGAGACACTGAACAGCCATATCTCTACATTTTCCAAAATGGTATCAATAACAGGTTGCAGTTGTGGCTCTGAGCCATCAGATAGAAATGGAAGTTGCAGCCCAGCTGTGCGTTCACACTCAGGCTGATGAAGGAAGGCTTTGGAATTTAAACCAGCATGTTGTAGTGCTTTGCATTCAGCTTGCATCATCCAACACAGAAAAACACTGCTTCAGTGAGGGATGAAGTTGAATAACACAAAGTTCCACTCTACGGGTTCCAAGTGTCAGCTGGAAGGAACGAATGCCACGCCTGGCTCAAAGGCTGAAGGTGATCAAGAGAAGGAACCAGGAGTAAATGAAACTCATAAAAGGAAATGCAAGGCTCAGACAGACTCAGAGAAAGGAGACCAGTGGGAAGGGGGGAAGTGGGTACTGCTTGTGTTTTAGGGCTTGGACTCACTGTTACTGGCCCTTGCTGAAAGCAGTGCTCATTCTGTTTAGTCACATAACATGCAAAATGGAACTGAATAAGGAGGCAAAGGGAATTCATTGGCTCATGTAACTGAAGAACCAGAGGCATGTCTGGTTTTTGGTACAATTGGGTTGAGAGACCCTAGTAATATTATCCATTTTATTTCCCTGATTTCATGGCTCTGATTTCCTCTGTGTGGGCTCCACCTACAAGCAGATGTGCAGCTTCAGTTGGTAAGATGGCGGCAGCTGTTTGAGGTTCCCAGCCCATCCTCACAGCAACCTTAGGCAAAAGAGAGCTTCTCTTTTTTCAGTGGTTCCCACAAAAGTCCTGGAATTGAGTCTCAGCAGCTCTGATTGGTCTGCTGTGGGCCACATGTCCATCCCTCAACCAATCACTAAGATCAGAGGGATGTGATCTTCTGATTGGCCAGGCTAGGTCACATGCTTCACCTCTGAAGCTGAGGTGTGGCCAGCCCCACATTTATCACTTGGAGGAGGGAAAGAATGAGTAGTTCCCCCCACAAAAAAAGTTGAATGCTATCAAGAGGAAAGCTGCAGGACAGAAAACAGAAGTAGGTCACCACCTCGAGGTAACAAAATTGATTGAAGGGACTGGGGAAGAGGTCATGGATAGCAAGGGACTCCTAAAGGCAACGCTAACTAGCAGCTTCATTTGCCATCATCCCAAATCAACCCATACATTCTGGGGACTCTACAGTTGACTAGGGCGCTGCTCTTTCCAGTCATCCTTTCGACTATAGCTATCATTGAAGAACTAGGGCTCCCGACGTAGTCATGTTGATTCTCCATCAACAACAAAGACAGAACCCAAACTAATATCATAATAAATTATCCTACCCTTCATGGACCAGCCAATAGGCATTCAGCACTATTTATCCATCTTCTAGCTGTTAGAAAAAAAGAAAAGACGAGTGTGAGGATAACTGTAAAGTTTTCAAAGGTCTTTCTTCCTGAAAGGACAAAGTTTAAGAGGTTCCTCTCTCCAGTCCCAGAATGCGACAGCTTTCACACATTTAAAGGGATGTTTCGCTCTCCACGAACGGCCTAGGTGTTCAGCGTAGGGGAGCCCGAAGTTCCACTGCAGCCCGCCAAACTCATCATGCAGCACCCATCAGCACAAGCGCCCCAATAATACACGAGAGAGACAGACACACACAGAGGGACAGATGCACCAAGCAGCAGTGACACTCTGGCCGAGTGGAGAAATGAGCTCAGGAGTCACAGACACACAGAGAGACACAGAAACCCAGAAAAGACACTCTGGAAGACACGGAGACAGAAAAGGAAACACTTAAGAGGAACTGCGAGAGTCAGCGCACAGCAGCGCTGAACTGCAAATTAAACGTTCTATCGCTCCCCAAACTTAACTAATTTCTCATTAAAGCAGTCGCTATACCACTTAGGCACCTGGGGGAAAAAATCATTTCATTTAATGGGTGATGTTATTGCAAACCTGCTTCAAAGCTCAGCCTCCTAAAGAAGTAATGTATTTGCTATCCGCTGCCCGCCCTCATTCCCCAGACATTTCTCCATGTGGACTTGGTGTTTTGAATTTGCGCCCCCAAAGCCCGTTAAAAAGTCTTGGCCTTTTTGGCAAATGCCTCTCGGCTGTAGGTACATTTTAATCAGCAGGCCCACAGCTTTAAGTGTGCAATAGACAGCTTCTCGCAAGACCTTTGTAAATCAAATAAACTATATCCCATGAGGACAGATTGGGGCATTTGCTTTATAAATTCATTTGATGGTCAATACTAGGGTTAAGAAGAGGCGACTTTCGTTAAGTTGGTTGGTTTGTTTTGTTGAATGTAAATAACCTCCTTCAAGGTATCTGGGTTTGGTTGGTATCGTAGTTTTTGCTTCTCTCCCCACAGCCCAAACGAGGTAACTCTGAGCCTTCTGATATACTTTCAGGAGAATGAGCATCCCATCTCCTATAAGAAGGGAAAGGGCAGTAGATTTTATTACTTAGGAAGGCCCAGGAAACTATGGAGTAACTGGAATGCCACACGATCAGAAATCAGGAATGCTCTCGCTTTAGGATGTGTCACCTTGAGCAGGTAACCTAAAGTGGATGAGCCAAACTTCTAGAAATAGTGGGGAAAAAAATAACACGATGTGCCCATTCATTAATTCAGGAACCTATCCAGGACCCCCACTGTACCAGAGTCTGTGCCAAGCCTTGGGGATAGAACTGTGAATGGGACAGAGGGATCCCTGCTCCCGTGAGACCCACACTCTGGTGGGCACAGAAAGGGGAAAAAATGATATTCGTTTGCTAGGGCTGTAGTAACAAAGCACCACAAACTGGGTCCCTAAACAACAGGAACGTCTGTCATATAGTCTGGGGCTAGAAGTCCAAGATCGAGGTGTCGGCAGGTCCGTCCCTTCGGAGGGCTGTGAGGGAGAGTCTGTTCCAGGCCTCTCTGCTCGGCTCGTAGTGGGCCCTTCGCATGGTCTTCCCTCTATGAGTGTCTGTCTCCAGTATGCCCCTCCCACAGGGACACAGCCCTACTGGATTGGGGCCCACCCCAAAGACTTCGTTTTTACTGATCCCCTCTGTAAAGGCCTCATCTCCAAATAACGTCACGTTCTGAGACCATCAGGGTTAGGACTTCAACACACGAATTTTGAGGGATGCGATTCAGCCCATAAGAATATATGAATAATGTAACTGCGACATAAAGGAACATAATAGGAAAATATGAGAGAAAAATATGTGTGTGTGTGAAGGGAGTGGAGGACCGGTGTGGGGAGGGGAGCTCTGAGGAAGAAAAGGAAACTTCTAGGATGAGAACCCAGGCCTGCGTCTTGACTGCGGTGGTGGCTGCACCACCCTATACAATGATCCGAATTTGAAAAGCCAGGCGCTTTAAATAGGTGACGTCAATTCTGTGCAAATAACGCCTGACTGATGAACACTCATCCGCCCTCTGGCCCTGAGTGGAACATGGATTAGGGAGAGCAGCTGCATGTGGCAATAGGAGGCACCACAGGAGTTTAGGTGACAAAGGGTGGCCACTCGGACTAGGGTGGCAATAGCGGAAGTGAGAGGAATAGGTAAGCGTGAGGTGTATTTTGAAGGCGGGACCAAGAAGAGTTGCTGAGGGATTGGGCGAAGGGGATCATAAGGAAGACACCATCGGGGGTGACGCCTAGGATTTGGGCTTCAGCAGGTGGATGAGTCGCTGGTGGCCCCACAGCACACAACACGCTGACTGAGAAAGAGCAACCGAAAATAAAGCACCATCGTTTCGGAGACCTCTCCCGCCCAGGGCAGAGGACAGCCAAAGAATATAGTCTCCTTTCCATTCTGTCCCTTGAGAACAAACGGGTGGGAGCAGGGGCTCCAGGCCACAGGGGCCTGAGAATCACCTGTGGGTGAATGTTCGCAACACAGGTTCCTGGCTCTCCTTTCCCAGAATCGGATTTAGGAGCTCCAGGGTGCCACCCAGCAACTGGCAATCATATGGACAAGGGACCCACCCCACCCCCGTGGGAGCAGTAACCTGAGGGCTGGGAGAGAGGGAACAGCAGCCCCTGTCCCACCACAATCTACAGCTGAACCTGGAATCAGACGCAGGCTCTGTCTTCACCTGAAGCCACTGCGCGGGGGGAGGCTTTGAACCCCGATGCCTGTCTGCCCTGGTCCAGATACGCTGAGTCACTTCCCATGCCAAGAGCTCAGGTCCCTGCGGAGGACACACAGGCTACCTGAGTGTGAGGCTGCAGCACGGCCTTCTCAGAGGCCTTAGCCATGAACCCACGTGTCTCTAGATGACTTTCCCCACACTGACGGCCAACAGCACGTCTTCCAGGTGGGAGGTTTTATTATGTTGTACAACCATGGGAACACAGAAAGGCGGCTGTCACAGCAAACATTTCAGATAGAAGAACCGACCGAGCTGGACCCACCCCATCCTCCTTCCACATGTCTCTGGGGGACGGTCTCTGTGTCCTTCCTCCGCAAATTCAAGAAAGTTGAAAGTGGGCATTTAAAGTAGCAGGAACACCATCGGCAAAACGGAAGCAGAAGGATAACTTTGAGAAACAGATGATGAGAAACACACTACGGAAAATCTCTTCTATAGTGTTACAACGTCGGGGTGGAAGAGTGTGCCCTGGGCTCACATTCATCCTCCCGAGAGACTTGTCATACGGGGCCTTCCGTGATGCCCTCCAGAGGCACGCCGGGCACGCTGTCCGCTGTGGGCCTCTCGTCTTTCTTCAGCGAGGTCGGGACTCGGAGACTGACGTACGGTTTGTGACAAGCTGTGTTGGCCAGAGGCGGGTAGTGCTGTCTGTAGCAAATGTATGCGAAAATGAGGCCGATGACTCCACCGACAAAAGAATCTGGGCAGGAAAAAGCAAAACGGGAGAAATGCGTTACGATTCATTTCAGTGTGGCCAGCGGTGTTTTCCAGAATACTTTTCCCACCTGCTCCAGCACGTGGTTTGCTTTTTGGAGCCCCTGAAAGAGAAACTACGCTGGAGGTATAAGTCTCGGTGGCCTCTGCAAACTTATCATTTCTAGAACTTAAACATTCCTTTAAGATGTATATTTGATTCCCTCTTTGTCTCTTTACTCAGCGCCCGAGCATTGCGTGAGCTCAGATTTGCATTCTTGATTTTTAAAATCGGTTCCAAAATCTAGAAGAATTCCAGCCATCTCTGGAATCTCTAATACCTCCAGGAGCTGCAATTTCGTTTTCTTTAGCAAGTTCCCGCTGGGGTCCTGTGATATTGCTGGTGTGCCATGGGAACCCAGTGGGCACCCTGATCTCTGCCTTGTAGAAAGTGACTTCCAAGGGAAGAAATGAACCTTCTGAGGCACAGACAGAGCGAATAAAACATTTTATGATACAACCAGGATTGGCAAATCAACAGACCTCCAACGAGCTGCAGACTCCATCAGTTGGAGGGCGTTAGGGGGACAGATGAGGTAGGAGAGGCATCTGCAGGCGAAACAGGCCCCTCCACATGGGGCAGCCCTGTGCCAAAGACGACATTCAGCCAGTGCCCAGCAGAGACAGCAACACACCCAACAACCCTCATGTAGTATGTGTGCAACTGTGCGCTTTTAACCGTATCTATGGATTATTCTTGCCAAAAAGACCCGAACACGACAGAACTCCTGCCCTAACAAAATAACCTTGAACTCTTATGAAGGTCGCTGCCATGCTGTACCGTTTTCCTCCATTTGGGGGGGGGAGGGGCGAGGGGAAGCTTCCACTTTCACATTTATTATCTTGTTGCATCACACAAGGCAGGGAGCGTAGGCCCCAATTTACAGAAGAAACGCAGACTCAGAAAGGCCAGTGGAGCTCTCCGAGATAGCCTCGTTAGTGACAGAGCTGGACTTGAACTCTGGTGTCCTGCACCTGTGCTGCTCGGAGGGGCCGTGCTTGCTTTCTGGAAGGTTCAGTCCAGGCTCTCTGAACGCAGCTCTCAGAGGGTAGCAGGCCATGACTGCAGGGCAGTCCGCCCGGTCTCCCTTAACCCATCAGTGCTCGGGCGTTACGTTTCCATATACTTCCCAGGGAGCAACACACCGCATACTGACCTCAGTTTAAAGCACGAGTTCATGGTCCTGTGTCTCCCGCAGGGGAATCTGCGGTAGCTTCAAGGAAATGTATCTTTCAAAAAAAACAAACTGTTTAATGCTTAGCTATTTGTACCTCATTTCTCCCTTTTTTTCTTTTTTGAGCCTGTTATAGGTATCCTGGATCTATCTAGAAATATTGGGATATTTTTTGAGAAAAGGGACAATATTTTGACATTTTACTTTCTTTTGATGAATTGCTTTTACCTTCAGCATTTTTCCTAGGCTAATGGTAAAACATTAAAAAGTTCTATAATAGCTTTAAGCTCTTTTAAATAAATTTACTACAGAAAATTTTACTTACATAGAGTGGCAAAAATAGGTAAAGAACACAGGCATTTTTGGAATGGCAGCATGAAGGTCTACTGCATGCTGGCCAAGTGCCCAGTCACTTTTCTGGCAAGTAGAGTATGGGCACAGCAGCTAATAATGGTTTTTTAAGTGCAAATAAATGAGGTTATTTTCCCGATTGAAATATTTCCCACTGCACTTAAGGAAGGGACCAAGTCCCCGTGACCTTCAAGGCTGCACACCTGGTCCTGCCGATCTGTTCACCCTCTCTCGCACCTGCAGCCACGGCCTTCCCTTCCGCTCCTCAAATATGTCTTCTTCTTCCCTGTTCATCCCTCCACAAACGCCGTTCCAATCCTGGAATCTCTCTCCTTCGCCCCCTCCCCTATTCAATTTCCATTCATCCTCTGGAGCGCAACTCAACATCCTTCTGTGATAAGGCCTCACCTGGACTCCAGACTAGACCAAGTCTCCCAGGTATACACTTTAACTGCCCCGCTCTCCGCTCCCTACATGCAGTCAGAATGGAAAATAATGAAAAATACGCAATTGTTTAACATTTACATTGGATTCAAAACTCCATGAAGGCAGGGGCTGTGTCGGTCTTGGCTGTTGATACTTCAATACCTGGAACAACACTTTGCTCACGCAGGGAAATTGACGAATAGATGTGTGTGCTGTAGCTCAGGGGGCAGATTCTGGTTGTTGTCCTGTGTGTGTCCTTGTGGGGGCCCCTTACCCCTCTCTGGGCCTCAGTTACAGCATCAGTAACATAAGAGCAGTGAACAGCTGCATGGTGGCCAAGAAGCCTTCCTACCTAAGTGTTCCAGGAGTTTGATCCCCAGTGTCAGCCTACTGAGACTGAGCATTCACATTCTGTGGAAACTGTGCCAAGGCATATTTAGAAAGTAAGTCATAGCCTTGATTGGGATAAAACATCACTTAGAAACAAAAGTCATTCTGACTGGTTAAAGAGACTAAATAATTGTGGCTACCTCTTCTCTACAGCTGCACAAACACAGTGAGACTGAGTAGCTGCCCTCTGAGCTACTGCACACGTATTTATTCGTCTCTTCCCCTGCGTGAGCAAAGTGCAGAAAGGCAAGAAAAACATATTAGTGTCCACTCAGCCCTGGTGAGTAGCCATCAAGGTAGGGGTAGCGTGAGGAAGACTACCTGAGAGGCAACAGTGAAACCCAGGAGCCCATACCCACTTCCGGTACGAGCACCTGGAGCTGGGTGGGAGGAAGAAATTTTCCTCTACCCTTCCAGGTTCTTTCAGATGGTCTCATAATCAAATCGACACGAGATAGATTAACAAGAGAAAATGACCAAATTTAAATACATATGTAGGTACAGGAAACCCACATACATGAAAGAGTCAGAGATCCTACAGACATGAGAGGTTCAGAGACAGAAAGGTAAAATGTAAGGTAAAAAGCTAAGGATGAGGTAACGTACCCCGGGCTTCAGTGATGAGGAGGGTAATTCATAGACGATGAGAAGAGCAGACGTTCAGTAATTAGATGTTTGCCCTTATAGAGAGGTCATGAAAGTTATCATAGGCAAGGCCCCAATTAAGATTCTTCTACATAGTTAAGGACGGGCAAAAGTTTCTCCTGAACCTGCAGGATCTCAGTCACCTTCGGCTCAAAATAACCCACGTGCCAAAGTGCCTCATCTTGGAGAAGCTTGTTCGGAATCTGTTTAGGGCCTTGGGAAGATCTCCAAGACCTCCTTTCGCCCTCAACCTGCGACTCCTCTAGGCTGAGGAATCCTTACGCAAAGACACTGCAGCCCCAATACGGCAAGTCAGGGGACCTCTGAGCCTCAGTTTTCCAGGCTCTCAGAGACATCTGCCTCACTGTGTTATGAGGATAATTTAATAAGACCACGCTTCTAAAGATCGTATCACAAAACAAGACCTTAAAATATAGCGTCCAGAAAACATAGTGCTCATCACCATTCCTCTCCAGAACTCCTGGGGGCTTTTTATAACTTCCCCATCCTTCACCTCACACAGCAACTCAGTAGTCTAGAGTTCTAATCTCTTCAGCATGGCCAAACTTGATAGCATTTTAAATAAACTTTAAATGAACTTAGAAAATGGCTGTCACAAGAAATCCAAAAGTAATGTGTACCATGAATTCCTGAGTGGGGTCACGAGCTATAATTAATGTGATTAAATCAGGTTCCTCAAATGGAGAAGCTCCTCCCTTCTGTATCCTATGACTAGCACGCATAGAACATGGCAGGGCTTTGTCTAGTTCAAGGTCTTAGTGTAGCACTATTGTTTTGCTTTCCGTCCAATCCCAGGGAACAGCTCCATGGGGTGTTATTTTCATTAGCATCTGAAATGATGCACAACATCAGCATTTGAGCCATTGACTACTGAACAGACCAAACAGCAAAACTTACAAATAATGTCTTTTGACTTTCTATTTTCTGTGCTGGGGAATTTCATTAGGTGCATCACTGACCAAGACATCAAATCATGCCACATATGAGTTCCCCAGGCTTATTGATGAGGAAGCGAGCGAGCGCATGGTGATTCCTGTGGAGGCTGTTTTCCCATTTAATGGAATGAGTGAGAAGTGTAACTCGGGTACCACCAGAATTATCACACGTAACCAGGGCAATGAAAGGTTTAGCCAAGCCGCCTACTCAGCAAAGTCATTCTGGGATTTGTTTTTTATTACAAAGGTGGTAAACGAGATTCAAATAACAACTTACTTTCTGAGGGAGACTGTCATCAAGTGCCTCGAGTGGGCTATTGTCACTGATGAACTCGTATCCTGTAGGGCATGTGTGAATGAAAGAGCAGGAGGAGAACAAGAAGGCTTTTAAAAAAAAATAATTGTTTATTTTTCGATTACAGCTGACATACAATATTGCATTCATTTCAGGTGTACAACATAGTGACTAGACATTTATAAAACTTACACAGTGATCACCCCAATAAATCTAGTACCCACCTGGCACTATACGTAGTTATTACATTCCCATGACTATTTTGCAAGCACCAATTTGTATTTCTTAATCCCTTCACCTTTTTCATAAAGCCCTCCAACACTCCTCCCAACTGGTTTGTTCTCTGTATCTATGAGTCTGTTTCTGTTTATTTTGTTCTTCAGATTTCACATATAAGTGAGATCATATGGCATTTGTTTTTCTCTGTCTGACTTATTTCACTCAGCATAATACCCTCCACGTCCATCCATGTTGTTGCAAATTGTAAGATTTCATTTTTTTAAGGCTGAGTAATATTCTGTTGTATAGATGTACCACTTCTTCTTTAATCACCTATTGATGGGCACTTAGGTGGCTTCCATATCCTGGCTATTGTAAATAATTCTGTAGTGAACATAGGGATACATATGTCTTTTTGAATTAGTGTTTTGGATTTCTTCAGATAAATACACAAAAAAGGAATTGCTGGGTCATAAGGTAGTTCTAGTTTTAATTATTTGAGGAACCTCCACACCGTTTTCCAAAGTGGCTGCACCAATTTGCAACCCCACCAACACTACACAAGGGTTCCCTTTTATCCACGTCCTTGCCAACACTTCTTGTTGGTTGATTTATTTATGATAGCCATTTTGACAGGTGTGAGGTAATATCTCGTTATGGTTTTAATTTGCATTTCTCTGATGATTAGTGACGCTGAGCATCTTTTCATATGTCTATTGTCGGTCTGCATGTCCTCTTTGGAGAAATGTCTATTTAGGTCCTCTGCCCATTTTTAAAATTGGATTGTTTGTTGTTTTTTTGGGGGGGTGTTTGGTTGTATGAGTTCTTTATATAAATTTGGGTATTAATCCCTTATTGGATGTTATTATTGACAAATATCTTCTCCCATTCAGTGGGCTGTCTTTTTGTTTTACTGATTGTTTTCCTTTGCTGTGCAAAACTTTTAAATTTGATGTAGTCCTATTTGCTGGGTAGAGCAGTCTTGGTTGTAGGTCTTTGCTTTTCATCACTTTGAATATTTTGTGCCAATCCCTTCTGTCCTGCAAAGTTCCCATTGAGAAATCAGCTGACAGTCTTATGGGAGGTCCCTTGTAGGTAACCGTCTTTCTCTTGATGCTTTTAAGATTCTTTTTGTCTTTAACCTTTGCCATTTTAATTATGATGTGTCCTGGTGTGGGGCTCTTTTTATTCATCTAGTTTGGGACTCTCTGTCCTTCCTGAACCTGTATGTCTATTTCCAGGTTAGGGAGGTTTTCAGTCATTATTTCTTCAAATATGTTCTAAATCCTTCCTCTCTCTTCTCATTCTGCTATGCCTATGATGCGAATGTTGGAATGGTTACTGTTGCCTCAGAGGTCCCTTAAACCATGCTCAATTTTTTTAAATCCTCTTTTCTTTTTGCTGTTCTGATTCAGTGTTTTCTGCTACCTTGTCATCCAAATTGCTGATTTGATCCTCTGCTTCATCTCATCTACTGTTGATTCCTTTTAGTGTATTCTTCGTTTCAGTTATTATATTCTTCATTTCTGAATGGTTCATTTTTATATTTCAATGCCCTTTTCTATGCTTACTATCCCTTTGTTGAAGTTCTAAGTTTCTTGAGCATCCTTATAACCAATGTATTGAACTCTGTATCTGGTAGATTGCTCGCTTCCATTTTGTTCAGTTTTTTTTCTTTCCTGGAGTTTTGTTCTGTTCTTTCATTTGGGACGTTTTTCTTTGACTCCTCATTTTGGCTGCCTCTCTGTGTTTGTTTCTATGTATTAGGTAGATAGATCTCTCAGTCATGGCAGAATGGCCTTACGTAGTAGGTGTCCTGTGGAGCCCAGTGGCACAGTCTCCCTGATCACCTGCACCAGGAGCTCCAGGAGTGTCCCTTGTGCGAGTTGTGTGTGCTCTCCTGTTGTAGTTGAGCCTTGACTGCTGCTGGTATGTCCGGGGTGAGACTGACTGTGAAAATTGGCCATGCCTATAGGGTACAAGCTATTGTGTATGGGCTAACCCCACTGGATTTGCTCCAGTGGGCTCTGGTGCCTGAGACCACCCTTTGGGTGTGCCATTTGTGGGATAATCGGGTGGTGCTCTATTGTGGTCTGAAGCTGGCTGGCTTCCAGGTGCATTTATTCTGGAGCCTCTTAGGAGAGGCTCCCATGCAGGCCAAGGTCAGCTGCTGCCTGTCACCACCTAGGGCTACCTGGTAGGAGCTACAAAGCCACCCACAGTCGGTCACTGTCTGTGCTGGACCTAGAAGCACGTGGGAGAGGCCACACTGCAAACCGAGGTCAGCTGCCCTGAGTATCCAGCCTGGGACAGCTCAGGGCACCCCAAGGCCTGATACCATCTGCTGGCTACCCATAAGGCTCAGCCACTGAAAGAGCTTCATGTGATATACATGAGTTGGGTGAGGTGGGGTCCCAGGGAGTCAGCAGGGTGAAGCAAGTACATCTCACCAGGTTAATGCAGGTTCAGATTTGGCCATGTGGGAGGGCTCAACACAGGCAAGACGGTGCCCACTCAGGCTGCATGAGAGGAGGACTTAATATGGGGACCATGGTGGCTGTCCCACCAGCCCTTGCCCTGAAGCCACATAACTCAGTCTATCCCCGTATGTCTCTGGTAACTCCTGAGCCGCTGACCCTCTGCAGGAGCCCAGGGTAAGTACCTGAGAACAAGCGAGTCTCTGCGATAGCCCTTCCAGAGGACTTCTGGGTTTCCAGCAGCCTCTGTCTCAACAGATGAACATGATCCCTACCACTTTTCACAGTCAGATGCTGTGGGGGTTCTTCTTCCTCACGCTGGTGCTATGGGCTAGGGAGGCCGATGTGGGGCTGGGACCCTTCACTCCCCATGGGGGAATCTCTGCAGCTGCAATATCCCTCCCGATGCTCAACCAACACATAGGGGTGTGTGGCCAGCCCATTTGGTGTCTCTGCCCCAGCTACTAGTCTTGACATGGCTTCTTCTTATAACCTTAGTGATAGGATTTCCATTCAGCTAGTCTTCAGATGATGCTCCAGGTTGATTGTTCTATAATTAGTTGTAATTTCAATGTGGTCATGGGAGGAGGTGAGCACAGCATTTATCTACTTTGCTTTCTTGACCAGAACCTGGTATTTGTCAAGCAGGATTTTACTAGGGAAAACATGGTAGCATGGGACGGCAGGATTCAAAAGGGGAATACAGGAATCTCAGTGTCCCTGGAATACAAATACACAGACTCCTCACTCAGCACTGATGTCGTTCATTCATCGCACATGTATTGCTTGGTAACAGGTGTCAGGTGTGCTCCCTGGTCCTGGGGCATGAGCCTAAAGAACACAGATAAGCTCCACAGTCCTAAATAGTGATAGCCTTGTTAGTGAGCTGCAGCTATGATACATGCCCCGAAGGAGAAGTGTGAATCTGTGAGATCACCCAGTGGGGTGGCCTGGCTTTCCTGGACCAGGGGAGTTTCACTGAGGACATGACCCATGGGCCAGCTCTGCAGGATGAGTAGGCGTGAACCAGGGGAAGTGGGAGGTGGAGGCAGGGAGGGCACCTGCAGTCTCCGGGCAGAAGGAGGAAGAGGTGTGACCTAGTTGAGAAAAGGAAGGAAGGAAGGCCCGTCTCTTACCACAGGGGCGGTGTCTCTAATTACGTAGGATGTAAGCTGAGCAGACTTCTGCTGTGGGCTCAAGAAGGTCTTCTATGGGGCTTCAGGGCTCTGTTGTGCCCCGAGCAAGGCCCGGGGCCCCTTGGGCTCTTGGGGCTACTATCTGCGTACCTCTTCTGACCCCACACCTGCAACTCGCTGTTGACTCCCTTTAAGTGCCACGCTTGTCTTCATCTCCCCAGTTATTATTCTGCAAATGTTCAGTGAACGGAGATGCACTGACAATGTTTACAAGATACACTAAACAATCGATACCACGTAGCCCCAAAAGGCCGCATACTGTGTGAGTCCGTGTATGTGCGATGCCCAGAATAGAAAGTAGATTAGTGACTGCCAGGGGCTGTGGAGAAGGGAGGGTGTGAGTTTCTTTTGGGGGGACAATGAAAATATTCTGGAGTTAGAGGTGATGATTGCACAATTCTGAATATATGAAGACCTGCTGAACTGTACACTTTAAAAGGGAGACTTTTTGAATTATACCTCAACAAAGCTATTAAAAGGGGTAGAGGAATCCATACCAGATGGGTCCGATAATAGTGCAAAGAGACCCAGACTTTGAATCAGGCAGACTAGATTTGAATCTTTACCTTTAAAATGGGCACAACCCCACCCCCTTCTCACGGGGTCTGGCAAACTGAGGTGCTGGCCGTGCTCCCCTGCTCTGGCACAAACAAGCAGAAATGCTTCTTAAGATGTGCTGTCAAGTCCCAGGAGGAACACATCCCTTTCAGTCACCATGGCAACATGCAGCATCCATCACAGAGCTTGCCCAACTTGGGACTTTGTATGCCTTAGGTTCCATTATCCAAGATACTAGGGTAAGAATCAGCTCTGGCAAACTCAACGATCCCATGTGACTGTTTCTGTTCTTTTCATTCTACTAGTAAAACTTCCTGTTTCTGTAACTTTGAGTCTCGTTAAAAGAACTTATATAGCATGGAGCATACACGATCTACCTGGTACATTGCGAGCTGGGAGGGCAGCCGCCACGTCTGTCTTCCTCAATGCCATGCCTCCAAGATGGCACGCCTGGCACACAGGCACAAGAGATAAAATGAATAAAGGAATGTTTAAAGTGTAATTTCTTGGTTCATTTTTAAATGGAAGGAACTTGCCAAGAATAAGGTTAATTTTTGTAAAACCAACATAAAGAAAAAGTGGTACTAGTAAGAAAGGAATGTGATTTAGTCAAAATCATTTATTATTCAACATATATTTACTGAGCACTCTTATGGGTTGAATTGTGTCCCCCAAAAAAAAGATATGTTGAAGGGCTAACTAACCGCAGTACCTCAGAATGTGACCTTGTTTCGGTAGAGTCTGTGCAGAGGTAAACAAGTTAAAATCAGATCGTTCAGGTGGGCTCCAATCTAACCTGGCTGGTGTCCTCATAAAAATGGGAAATCTGGACGCAGACACACGCGGAGGGAAGATGACGTGGAGAACACCAGGAAAACACCGTGCGAGGGCGAAGGCCGAGGCTGGCGCTGTGCTGCCAGAGGCCCAGGAACATCTGGGGCCACCAGGAGCTGGCAGAGGCTAAGGAGGACCTTTCCCCAACAGGTGTCAGAGGGAGCGTGACTGACACCTTGACTTCAGACTTCTGGCCCTCAGAACCATGAGACAATTTCTATCGTTCTCAACTGCTCGGTCCGCGGAACTTAGTTACACCAGCCCGAGGAAACTAACACAATACCCACTTTGTGCCATGCCAACAAAAGGGACAGAAATCTCCTCCCACATGGCGATTATGTTCTAGTGCAGAGTTCAGCCAACGGTGTCAACTACTCATTTACTTATTGTCCATAGCTGCTTTCACATGACTACAGCCAAGCCGAACAGATGCAACAGAGACTCTCTGGCCCACATAAAGCCTAAGATGTTTACTATCTGACCCTTTACAGGAAAAGTTTGCAGACTCCTGTGCTAGTGCACAAGGACAGACAATAACCAATACATAACAGATGGTGGTAAATAAGCAAGGCGACAGAGACAGAGAGTGGGGAGGGTGAGCTGCATTTAACGGGAGAGTTATCACAAGATGTCCTCACCAAGAAAGCGACACTTGAGCCAAGAGGAGGAGGAGGGACGGGAACCAGCCACACCCACGTCTGAGAGGAGCACCTTCCAGGCAACGGGGCACAAGGCAGGGCAAAGACCCTGAGGTGGGACGGGCAGCAGGGAGCACAAGAGGCCAGCACAGCACTGGCATGAGCAAAAAGGAGAAGGGGTTTGAAAGTGCCATCGACGAGGCGGGAATTTCGGCAGGGGACTTTGCAGGCCACCACGGGACCAGGGCTTTGATGTCACCGGGGGCTCTTAGCGGAGTAGCACGCACCGGCTCACGGGTTAAAGGCTCACGCTGGCTGCGGTGTGAGGGGCAGAGGAGGAGCGGGGAGGCGGGCAGGGGGCTTTGGCAGTAACCCAGGCAACGGTGGGAAGAGGAACTTGGATTCTGGAAATTTTCTGAACATAGAGCCAAGAGAAACCAGAGACGATCCAGGAAAGCAGAGGGGAGAAGAGTTCTCTGGAGCAAAAGGAAGCAAGGCTGTCACTGCGACTTGGGAGCGGCCAGATAATGGAGAGGACGAGGCATGTGGGATCGTGGCTATTTACTGGATTCGACTGTGCAATCAAGAAACCAGACACACTCTGCAAGGACACTACGCAAGGGGTACTGCACAGGCTGACCACAGTTGCTTATAGCAAAATTGAAATGGAGTCATAAAAATCTCATACTAATGCTGTTAACGGAAGTCTCTAATGAGAGGGACTCGGGCTTTGCTGACGTCTGTGGAGCCCCACGGGGATTCTCGTCGTGATAGACGGCCCCTGGTCACGGTTACTGGGCAGCCACCAAACGAAACCAATGACTTCTTTATCTCAGGCAAGCAACCTACCCCAGACACCCACCCATGCAGTGGCTGAAGCCCTCACAGTTCATCCCCTCTCCCAGCTGGAAACCTTGAGGCCTCCTTGATTACTCCCTTAATAAATGAGTGTCGAATAAATACAGCTTCCCGCCCCTTGAACACTGCTGCTTCTTAACGTGTAATAAGGGAAAGACAGACAGAGCTGCGGTGCTGTGCAGACCGCAGGGCAGACGTCTGGGGCTGGGTAAGCCTATGTTGTGGGGAGAGCGATCTTGCACACTGTAGCACGTGTACCAGCACACCTGGCCTGTACCCAAAAGGACGTCTCCAGACATTGCTCACTGTCTCCGGGGAGGAACGGCTGCCTCCACATGTTGAGACCACCGGTGCAGACACTGGCAGGTGGCCTCATAAAGGGGGATTTGTGTAAAATGAGCCCGACTCAGAGCCCATTAGAGGATCCAAGGAAAGGCCACGCTCCTCTCGTGGCTGACTCCGGGGACACAGGCTGAGCAGATGATGGCACAGCTGAGCTGGTACTTGGGCCACATCAGTGTCCTATACCAACCGACGCGCATTCGATTTTGGCTGCAGAAAGTCGATCACAATTTTGCTTCACCCCTCCAAGTACAGCCCTAAACCTCACTCAACCTACACTGTCTTGTTTTGCTTTCCCATCAGCCCACAGAGCATAAATATTCTCCCTCTGCTGCTCCGAGTCCCTGTGCCAGCTGGACAGGGCAGGTCTGAAGCCCCGTGCCAGCAGGCCTTGGGCGTGCCAGCCACAGCACGAGTCCGCCGTGTCTCTACAGCTACAGACAGAGTCCTCATTCTTCCACGATGCACCAGCCACCGCTCGGTGATGAGTAAGAAAGCCAGTTAGGACCAAGGGTATTCGAGCAAGGCGGACCTCACATCTTAGGTTTTCAGAACGATATCACTACACAAAGGTTCTTACTGGCTTCTAAGATAAAGCAGAAATCTATCCAATTCTGAAACCTTTGATCACTTCTCAAATCCAAAGTGGCTGAATGAAAGTGAAAACCAGCATTCACATAAATAGACCATGTTCTCAAAACAACTGCCTCTAAATCAGTTGTTTGGGAAATATAACGACACATCCTTCTTTAGAAACAAGGCACTAAAACAACTATACCAATTCGCACTTGTGCTATGCGTTTTCATTTACAGAGTACATTCAGATCCATTATTTCATTCAGCCTATGAAACAGCTCTGTGAAATATTTGGGGATTATCGTTCCCATGTTCAGAGTGAGGAACTATAGTTCACAAGGGAGAAATGAGAAGCAGTCCATAAAACACCATCCGGCCCATAATATTCTTCAGGGGGAAATGCCCTAGTTAGATAAACAACAACGATTCTGGTGGAGAATACTCCCAGATCCAAGGGCACAATGGATACATCTGTGCAGCTTCCTCGGTCACTCTCTTCCTGCTTCCCTCGCATGATGTAGCTTCAGATTACCTGGAACCTCATCCAAGTCACTGAGCAAAGTAGCGAACGAGGGCAGGCTCAAGGCCAGCGTGTGCCCCTCTACTGACCACCCCCATGAGGAGGGCCTCAAGACTCTGATCAGCACTCAATGCATCCACCTGGCCGGACCACACACCAGCCTCTCTTTGCCCCGCACCCGTAACCCCACCAGGTCAAAGGCTCATGATGGCCAGAGTATGAGTCTAGGAACGCAGAGGGTGGAGCTGAAGCTGGGGAGGTACTGAGAGATGCGGGAGGCCCCCAGAGAGGATGGGGAGAAGGTGCCCCTCACCTCTGGCCTCAGCTGCCGCCTCCCTAGCACTAGATGCACGCCTGGGAAGAGGTGAGAAGATGGAGGTCCCACGAGGCACTGGGCTGCAGGAGGAAAGGGGGAGGAGGGGCACGCCACGGACTAATCATGGGGGCCTCCCCTGTGTTGCTCAGACACGACCGGAAATGACAGGCTGGCTTATTAACAATGCAGACTACTGGCCACCACTCCAGACCCTGCCCCAGAGTCCCATTCCTAGCTCAGGGGGCCTGGTCAAGTGACCCGAGGACTGCCCTCTGGAAAACATGCCCCCAGACCCTGTACTCCCAGAGGCCATGCCCTGTGGACACGACCTCCATCTCTGCTCCCTGTTTGCCATGTGGCAGGTTCTGTCTGCCACTCAGGCAGGCTAGGAGCAGCCGCTGATCTGCAGAGGGACACAAGACGGCTTGTTTTATTCCAGGAACAAGCACCTCCCTTATTTTGTGCGTGTGCGATCACTATGCATAAGCCCCGCCCAGCCCTGTAGCGGCTGATTGGAGCGTTGCTGGCACTGATCCCTGGGATGGACACCTCCTTTGGGAGCACATCCGCGGTGAGAAACACGGCCTTGTGGGATGGGTTTGAGGTATAAAAGGAGCCAAAGCCCCCTCGGCACCAAGTCCGAGGACTGATCCAGCGGGGAAGTCACATTTGGGCCTGAGGCCAAGGGCCTGCCATCCTGGCAGGACCTGCGCCATCTCCTTGAGCATGAAGGAGGAAGCGCTCCAATTCTGTCCCCAGCAAGGACAGTACTGGGGCCAGAACTCGCCTGAACAGGTGTTCTTTCTTTAAAACTGTGTCCGCGCTGTCATTTCGGCCTACTCTCGCTCCTGACGGTGGGCACTGCTCCCAGACAGGTGTGTTTCTGCACCCACCGCCGCGGGAGAGTGGCAGATGCAGCGAGGACCGGGCAGGCCCTGGGCAGGGACTCACCTTGCCAGTGGTGCTTGTAGTCACACATGCGCGACAGGGCGATCATCATGGCGCAGTACAGGGGCAAGATGGCAGCACAGAGCCGCCAGCTCTTCCCCCGCCCACTCTCGGTGAAGCAATGCAGCTTGCCAGCCAAGTAGAACGTCGTGAAGCCGAGGCCCGAAAAGGCAACTGCCAAAGAGAAACAGCAGGTGTCACTCTGGTAGGTGGTGAGCGGCAGGGACACAGTGCATCCTGGGCGCCCTGTCTGCCATCTCGCACGCCCCAGGCCAGGACCCTGTGGGCACAGGCACCGTCTAGACAATCTGTATTCTTGCTAGAAACACTATGGTATTAAACTTTCAACCATGAGAATGATCTTCCAGGCTTACATGTGAGAAGAATCTCTTCTATTTCATTCATTCGTACATTCAACTCTAATTTGACAGGTAGCTACTATGTGCTAGACAGACACTATTCGAGGTGTGGGGAATAAAAAGATACATCAGATGCTGTGTCTGGTCTCAGGGGCTCAGGGTCTGGTTGACGGACATGGCAATGCTGATGAATTATTTTAAGATAATATGTTGAGTACCCTATGGAAAAAAAGTGTATGCAGAAGAAAAGACTGTGAAGATGACTCGGATTTGAAGGGGGAGAAAAAGTAAGGGATTTTTGGCTTGGTGGCATTCGCTAAGGTGGGGCCGGCAAACACTGTGGAGGAGAGAGTCTGACAGAGAAGCCAGTGATGCCAAATTCCTTGTTTTCTCAGAAATTATGAACACTGATTTTTACAATTGCAAAGACAACTCACGGGTATGCTAACTCCTTTGTCAAAAGTGTGGAGTTGGGTGTAACATATGTAACCCCAAAGCTTTTAATCCAGTCACAGTTAAAGCGCAGTTGGAACTCAGTGAGATCTCAGGTGGACTTAGAGCAACGGTCCTCGGCCCTGGCTATACACAGAGTCACCTTGAAAACCCAGGGAGCTTTAAACATGCCGCTAGCCAGGTCCCATTGCCAGACATACTGTTTGTACTGGTCTGCTGGTCTGGAGTGGGCACTGGCGTGTGTGTGCATGTGCATGTGTGTGCATGCATGCGTGTGTATGTGGGAACTCTAATGGTACCCAGGACTGAGCTTAGATGCTTTTCTTGAAGGCAGGTGCTATAGCTCCTACTTTCTCTGGACACCTGCCTAATGAAAACTTTCTTCTTGATTAAAAATGCTGCTGAGGGGCGGAGCTCCTAGGGAAAGAGCCCACACAGCACCTGGGTAAAACAGGTCTTATAAGTACTCTGCACCTGAACAGCAGCCTCAGCATCATCGAATTTGCTACAAACACAGATCTCAGCTCTGCCCCAGACCTACAGAGTTAGAATCTGGTGTCACAAGGTCCACGAGTGGCCTGTGTTCACACCGAAGTCTGAGAAGGCCTGCCTAAAACACATTCATCCTCTCTCTGTATGAGACATCACCAAGCGTTCATCTCAAGGACATAATGCAAAGACATGGGAAAATCTAAAGACAGTCGGCTCAAAGTTATTTATGATTATGGAAAAATGGAAAGTGATCAATACGGAGGCATAGATAAGCAAACAGTGACATTGCCATTCAATGGACTGATGCAATCATGGAAATTACTGTGAATTATGTAGCAATAGGAACAATACCTAGGACACATGTGAAGTGAAAAAAAGCAGGATCCCAAATTTTAGGTTCAATTACCCACAACTTCTCCAATTATCTCTGATGATAATGTGTCTTTTGAAGGGAGGCCCCAGCTGCAAACACAAGTGTATACCTTATACTTTTTCAGCATCCAAATTAAACAAGGCAACAGAGTTGGGTTTTCTTTTAAAACAGGAATTTTAAAAAGGCACTTAAGTATTTTAAAATAATAAGTAGCACTCAAATAAGCGGCAAAGCAGTGCCAACATATATTGAATGTTTAAAGTAAGGCTCTGTGAGAAACTGCATTGCCCAGGCCTCTTCTAGGTTATTTGCTATGATGAGGGGCATTAAGCGATGTACAGAGTGATGCAAAGTCGCCTCCTTCAGCCACCATCCTAGTGAGCACAGTGGGTTCCTTATTTCCCATCCTCATCCACTTTCTTCTGTCCCTTCTGCTCACTGACACTCTCCCCTGAGGTATCAGTGGGAGGGGAGGCTGGACAGTTGGCCCCGGTGGGGACTGGCCTCACCTGAGCTCTTACCGGAGGCGTAACAGACTTCAAATGAGACACTCCAGTGCACCCCCCAATTACATGGAATGTAGCGAGCACAAAGAACCGCCCTAGGGCTTTGCAGGGTTATGGATGAAAATCTCTAAGATCTCAGTCAGAGCGGCAGCCTGGGTGTTGCCAAACTGGCATCTCTTGGGAAAAGGAACAGAAAAAAATCAACACACACAGGGTGGATGTGGAGCAGGAATATGTGTGTCTCATAAAAAAAATGGTCTGGACACTTTCGGATGGACAGTCCCAGTTCAAGTAGCCAATGCTGCCTGACTCTCCGGGCACATTCAGGTGATGAGCAAGGGAAGGGGCTGCTGAGGATCCTCCAAGGTCAAGACCTGGGGCAGGTGGTTTGAGGCCAGGCACTCAGCCTCCACTGAATCACCTCCTTGACCCCAGGAACTCAAAGGGCTGCAGCTCATTCTTTACAGAGCAGGCAAAATATCTTCTCTCCCACAGTGGGGTTCACGCTGCAGCCCTCCAAAATGCTGAAGCGTCTGCTTCTGTGAAAGGAGGCGGGGTTCAAAGACATTTTCAAGGCTGAGTTCCACAGCCTAGACCTCATGGGCATCTGGCAGCAGCTGGTCTTCTCCAACACATGCTCTTGGGCCTTTGGGCAGGATTTTAAAGCAGCACTGTGTGCCCTGACTTTTCTAGGTGATATGGTAGGCTCCGATGGCATGCTAACCCTATGCTTGTCACTTTCTCTTTAATATAGATACAGTTACTAAGCCAGCACAATGCCCTTTGGCACAGGGCTTCTGAGGCACTTCCTTCCGGCCAGGGAGGCATGTCTGAGCCCTGGGCAGCGCCAGTGCTTGGCATTCCTACTTTCCCAAATCATATCCAAATAAGACTTAGGCTCAACCAAACCACCCTGTATTCATATGATCCCACTGCTTTTCTGCTACCTTCTCCAGGGAGACTGAGGGTTTGGAACCAGGATGTGAGCCCCCACGAGCCTGCCCGCTGTGAGGTCCTGGGACCCATCAAGGCTCAGATTCAGATTCGACTGGGAGAAAAAGAAGCAGAAAGGTTTTCAAAAGAATGCTTTCCAACGCTAGCCAAACACCACTGTTTTCTCCTCAAGGAAACATGCCTTTGAGACACGGAGGGGTTGTAAAACCTTTTATGCTAGTGCGGAACAAGTGAGGCGATTTTCACTCCAAGTGACTGTCTGTACCTCAGACCTAGCCAGAGCTTCTAGCATGACAAGAACTAAGAATTCAGCATTCACAGCTGTCAGCAGGCATTGAACATCTTGGAAGATGGGGGAGGTTATAAAATAGGATACATGCAATCACGTTTCGCTAACGATAATGTCGTTAACATTATTAACAACAGAAACAATTAGAACACTCTCCAGCCAGAGGTGAGAGGATGTTGAGAGTCTCGCTGTCCTAAGGGCTAGGAACTTGCTTATTTGCTCTCTAGAGCTTGAAATACACACACACACACACACACACACAGTGATCTGTGGGGAGGAGACTCTGGCCCTTGCTTGCAGCCTGGAGCAGGTTTCCTTGGCTGAAAGCAGTTGATCGTAAATATTTATATGTTGATCCGGCTGTGAAAAGCAAAGACACTCTTGGAGGCTCTAAACTGGAAGCAGATGAAAGAGGGTGGTTTCCCTACCCCGTTTCTGGCACTTTCACCGCTCAACTGGCTGCTGTCAATGACAGGAGAGACGCGAAGCATCGCAGTACAAGTTGCTGGCCCAGGAGGTGACGCCAGGCACACTGAGAACAGGGTGGCCTGCCTGCCTGCTGCTCCTGAAAGGGAACCACTGCTCCCCCGCTCCAGCTGCACAGAGGAACTGCCACAGGTTAACTCTCTCCCTTCGCAAAGAAAGGCCCAGCGACTGAGCTAGCTTAGGTGCCATAATGTGGTTTTGCCTTTTAAACCGAGTGGCAGATCTTTGGACCTAGAATATGGTAAGGAATAAGAAAATTGGCACCAAAAAAAAAAAAAAAAAAGAGAAAGATTTAAAAACTAATGAGATAATAATCAGGGGATAGACTTTGCTTTCCATTCTGCATTTTTCACTTTTGCTGATTATAATAAATTTCCCCAAACCGATCATTCCTGGCCCTGAAAATGGAATTATGCCCTGATGAGAGAATCTACAGATTTTTCATTCGATGATGCCCAAAGAGCTGGTATTTTCTTCTCCAAGAGGGAGGGCAATATCGGGGTGGTCGAATAAATCCGCATGCTGAAGGGTGTTTGAGAAGGATGTCAGGGCATCTCCGCAAGACCATGGGCCATGGAGACAATCTCGTCTGGGTGGCGCCTGCTGGCCCCTCACAGGCAGGAGCAATGCTGTCAGGGCCAGGGCCCTGTTTCCCATCTTGGCTCCGTCATTAATTGACCACGTGACCTTGGGCAAGTCACCTTCCCCTCTCAGGGCCTCAGTTTGCTCTGGAAAACAAGTGGCTGAAATGCGAGGGGCCACCCTGTCACACCCCCGGTCTGGGCAGACAGTGAGCACGAGTGAAGTCAGCGGACGCTAGAGTCACCTTCCTTTGCAACAGAAACCCGTCTCGGTCTACTTTTTATTACTCCGCAATTGCTAGATACTTGGATCCAATAAATATTTCATTTTTTTGAAAAAAAAAAAATCAATGTTTCATTTGTCATACAAAGTGGTGGCTAAGACCCAGCCTCACTTTGGGGAGACGACTGGGAGTGGTGAGGACTGGGGTGAACTGGGGAACACCAGTCTGTTTAAAGTTGTAGCCCCGCCTCCACTCCAACTGGTGTCTGTCACCTGGCAATGTGGCCTCCGAGTTCCCGGAAGTTTTGACCTTCTGACGGAAGACGGAAATCTTGATGGGATATATTTCCCTTTTTAAATATTAACAACGCATCAAAAATGAATGCAGCGCAGACCAAACGAAACGCCTCTGTGGCTGACAGGGCGGGGTGTGCGGGCTGTGGAGCTGGGAAGTCACGCGGGTCCGGCCTCCTGGTGCCGAGAGTCTGCTTAAGTGAGCCCCCCTTTCTACCTCACCAACTCCTACCCATTCTTCAAGCCTCGATTTAAATGTCACTTCCTCAGAGGCCCTCCCTGGGCCCACCCGTAGGTGTAACAGGCTCATACCTGTCCCTCAGAACACTTAACAGGACTCCTTTTATTATGTGGTCGTCTAGTATTTCTCTCTCTTCCACTAGATTCTAAGCTGTATGAGGGCAGAGGCCACGTCCCCTGTGCCTGCGCTCACTCGATGCACAGAAAATGTACCTATCGAATGAGCAGTTGTCAGGCTGATAATCGCGGAAGGTTTTACAAAAGAAGAAGACACAGGACTGGAACTATACGGGCTCAGAATAATGTATGGGAGGGAGGCAAGCTGGGGCCTACCCTGAATTCCCCCTGATCATGTGGCACACTCCAGACTTCTCTCCCCCATGTCTGTGTGTCTGTATGTCTGTGTGTCTGTGTGTCTGTCTGTCTCTCTCTCTCTCTCACACACAAACACACGTATTTCCCTGGGCTCTCCCCACCAGGATGACCCTGGAATCCTCCTGGAAATTTCAGAACAGGAGTCCCTCTGTTCTCCAGAGACGGACAGCCACCTCCAGGTACCGGGGCTAGACTCTAAAGAACAATGCAAGATTCTCAGACGAGGGGAAGATATAGAATGGGAAGTGACGTGAGATTTGAAGGGTCCGAGGAGGGACCAGTGGAGTGGCATTTGATGAACTAGAAAAGAAGGCAAGGGGAAACTCTGCCCACGTGAGCAGAGCTCCATCAGAAGGACATGAGATGGTCCGGAGTGGCAGCTTTCATTACCTGGCCTCACTTCGTCCCCAGAGCAACAGAGTGACATAGGTATTAGGCTCGTTTTATGGATGAGAAATAGAGGCTCAGATAAGTCAAATTATTTACCGAAGGTTAATGTAGCCCTTAAAAAACTGTAGGTTATTTCTAAATAGAGCAAAAAGATCTCAGATTTTCTTAGCACACTTACAGTTGTAGCGCTGCTAAGTGCCTGTTTGTCTTTATAACCCTGCAACGTGCCCATCAAGGTCACCAGGGAATCCCCAGGACCCAGCACACAGCGAGGTAAGGGAAGCCCCTGTCACATGATGACTGAATGAATATATTAATATAACAGGGCTCTATTAAGTATTTCTGCCACAGGCCAAGGTCTTTGGGGACAGAAAGACATACATGGCCGTAAGTCATGCCCTTCATCCCGTTTCTAGGCAAGGTGATACTTAAGCTACCAGAGCCAAGTAGGATTTCCATTTCATGATGGGAATGATTGTACAGTTTTGTTTGAGAAGGAGCAATGGGGAAAAGGAACCAAAAAGTTCATAATTAGTCTGAAGGCAAATGTCAGAGGCAGGAAACGCAGACAGAGAAAAGCGGACTATAAACTCCTTGTGCAACCCCAGTTGGCATCTTCAAAGAGGCTTTTGTTCTGAAAAAAAGAACCCGCTGGGGAACAATATATAAAAAGTGCAGAAGAAGCAAGAGAGGCAGGGATGGAACTGGCTTTGGGAGAAGAAGGTGGCAGTCCTTTGTCAACACCCCTCCCCCCCGCCACCACCTGGCACGGATCCTGGGGGCAGGATTAAGGATTTTTAAATTATGGAAGCCGCTCTGGCTCCCCCACCCCCCACCTCCCACTGCTTGATGAAAAATTCTTATGAGGAGTCATAAATGTCACCCTTTGCCCTAGAGAGAGCTAGGGACTGTCGCCAAGATGGGAAGTGGTTCTGCATATTGGAGCATCCTCATCTACTGAAGATCTAAATCCCCAGGCCAACCTTTGCTGTTTTTTCCCCGTCCTGATTATATGCCACAATGATCTGAAACATAAATATAAGAATAAGCCTTCCAAAGGGAGAAATTACCTTTTTTTCCATATTACCATTAGGGGAGCTGATAACGATAACATTTTTATGAAAAATAATTGCAAAGGCCTTAGCAGAACATAAATTTGATAGCAAGATTTGAACAGTAATGAACACCTTGGAGAAATAACTAAAAAGGCAGTAGTCATTAATTCATTCAATGTGGTCATCTAATTAGCCTCTACTTGGGGTGCAGGGACTTCAGCAAAGTCCTTGAAGCCTTAATGACTGCCACCGCCCAGCTATCTTCTAAAGAAATGGCCTCAAGTGTGCCTGCCTTTTGAGAGATTATTCCACCTGCAGTTTGGTTTTTTAGGGAAAAACAACCCTTCTAACCCGTAGCTGGCAGTGTTGATTGGGGCTCTCAGCCCGCATAGGAAGGGAACATGAGATGACAGAAACTCTATACACTGGTCTCTGCCCTGGTTCCTGGCACAGAGCTCGAAACCCTTGTGATTTCCTCAGTGATAAGAGCACGAGGAGCATCTTTTGTTCCAATGAGGTGACTCTAGGTAGGCTCCTGGATGGGGGCGTGGTGACTGGAAGGCCAAGTCATGATTAGAAGCTTGGAATTTTCAGCCCCATTTCCCCATTCTCTGGAGAGGGGAGAAAGGCTGGAAGCAAAATTAGGATTGGTCACGCCTATGGGATGCAGCCTCCATAAAAACTCCCAATAGTATAGGGCTTAGAGAGCTTTTAGGTAAACTCATCCACGTACTGAGGATGATGCACCCCAATCCACAGGGACAGAAGCAACTGTGCTTGGGACCCTCGTAGACCTTGCCCTACACAGCTCTTCACCTGGCTGTTCATCTGTATCCCACATCATATCCCTTAATAAAGTAGTACATTTAAGTGTTTCCCTAAGTTCTGTGAGCTGCTCTAGCAAATTAATCAAACCCAAGGAGGGGATTGTGGGAATCCCAAATTTATAGCCGATCAGTCAGAAGCACAGGTGACAACCTGGACTCAGGATTGGCATGTGAAGTGGGGTGGGAACCATCTCGTGTGACTGAGCCCCTAGCCTGTGGGATCTGACACTGTCTCCAAGGAGTGAATGTCAGAATTGAGTTAAGTCGTATGACACCCAGGTTGTGTCACGGAGAGAATCTCCTGGCCTGGGAAAAGCCCACACACCTGGCATCGGAAGTGTCATGAATGGGATGTAGTGTGAGCGCAAGGGAGAAACAAGGAGGAACGGCTGGATTTTTCCACACAGAACGTGAACGGGCCGGGCACTGGGGAGATCACTCCCCAGGAGGTGCTGGGCTCACACGCTGGCCAACAGGAGCAGTCGCGATGCGTGCTGACCACATGGCCAAATCAAACCTTCTTAATGCCACGTAAGTGGAAAAGGCACATTGACTTCACATTACTGTCCTGAGCCAGGCTATGCCATTGTTCTGGTTACTGGAAAAAAAAAAAAAAAAACTGCACCGCCACCCCGCCGCCACCGCCCAGTCTCAAGGTGGAAGCCCTAAGTGGCTGGCCAGCCAATGAGATGGCTTCCCAACCATGTCCTGGTTTCTCTGAACACAAACTCCCACCACCAAAGCCCATCCATGCTCATCTGTCACTCACAGCCCGAAGGAAACGGACCGTAACAGGACAAGAGCCTTGTTTATTTGACATGCCCCAAATCTCCTCTTATAGACACCATCCAAATTCGAAAGATTTGTTTCCTGTTCATATAAGACTTATGGATTTTTTAAGTTAGGAGAGCCATTTAAATCCGGGAAAGCAAATGTGGCATTTTCATCTCCTATGACCTTGGCAGACATTGCTAATTGATCAAGGGACTTTTAATCAAGAAAATCAGCGCTGGGCTTAGAGTCTTCCTCAACACAGTGTCCAAGTAGCGACCTGTCTCATGCAACAGTTTGAAATCAACCCAATGGCTTCTTTTAAATCATTGAACCTAAAACAACACAAAATACAACAAAAATAGAACTCTCCTCAGTGTCAGGAGATTTGGGTTCCAGGTCAGAGTGGGGTCCCCCTCAGTGATCTCCTCTATTCACCAAAGACAACAGCATCCAACTCCCAAAACACATGCTATCTGTGAAAGTGCTTTGCAAACAGAAATTCAACATACAATTGAAAGGTGTCGTTACGTAAAGCTGATGACTAATTATAAACATTGACTGTGGAAGCTGGTCTCAGATCCAGATCTGTCTGCATCACAAGCCAAGTTCGGTCCCCTTTTCCCGTACAGAAATACCTAGGAATTACCAACCCCGAGGCTTTGCATCCAGCAGGGTGGCAGACTGTGTATCCTGACTGAGATAATGTTGGGTAAAATACAGAAACAAGCAATGTCTTCAATATATCACCGAGTTGACGCAGAGAGAAGAATGAATGAGAGCGAGGTCTCCCAAACTGAAGGGAAAGCGAGGATCTTTGGTACCAGAAAACTACAAAGCCAAATGGTGCCCGAGGATGTCTGCAGAAACCTGGGGACCTTGAGCTTCCACTTCGGTGGCTTTGATGCCTCCATGGGGTGCAGAGGTGAAGAGATGAAGTCTCAGGCACATCCCAAGTGAAGAATGGAATGGGAGACCCTGAAGAAACCTGAGATCCTAAAGGCATAAGAGCACGTCGGAAAGGAAGCCTGCTCTTCAGAAGGAAACAGTAGGAAAATTTGTCCATCTCCATCTCTGTGCTGTGTGGAGAGATTTCATAACATCAGGACGACTCTCATAGGCTTCTGCAGTCCAATTCATGCTTTTCATGTGATCCCCAAGAAACCTCGAGAGGAGAAGTGGGTGGCCGTGAAGAAGGCAGTGCTCCCAGGCAACGGGCAGAATTCCTCTCTGGGGGAATTCAACTTCAACCCAGATGTCAAAATATTCCCCAAAATAAAGTTCTTAGAAAAAGTAAAAGCCCAAAGTAAGAAAGGTCAAAACATAAAAGATTTCAGGGCATATATAGAAAAAGTTGAATCGCAACCACTTTAGGCATTATAAGGCGCAGAATATAAAATCATTATTTGCAACAAGGTTAAAGAAATTATAGAGAAGCGTGAAAATAAGAATGAAGAACAAGCATTATAAAAAATAATGAAGCAGATTTTTCTAAAGATCAAATGGAATTTCCATAAAAACAGAGTAATCGAACTTAAAAACTCAACAGATAGATTAAATAGCATGTGAGACAAAGCCTAATAGAGAATTAGAATTGTAATATGTTAGATGGATGGATGGATGGATGGATGGACGGACGGACGGACGGATGGAAGGAGAAAGAGAGAGAGAGAGAGGGAGGGAGGGAGAGAAAGAGGGAGACAGAGAGGGAGAGAGAGAGAAAGAGAAAGAGAAAGAGAAAGACAGAAAGAGAGAAAGAAAAAAGAAAGAGAGAGAAAGAAAGA
>NW_024344377.1:2813577-2827249 GCF_902729225.1 Pteropus medius
AGGAAGAAGGAAGGAATGAACAAACAAAGGAAGGAAGGAAGGAAGGAAGGAAGGAAGGAAGGAAGGAAGGAAGGAAAGAATTGGAAGGAGAGCTTAAGCGGCATGGAGAATATGGTAAAGTCTAACACATGTCTAACTTCAGTTCCAAATTAGAGAAGATAATAGAGAAAATGGGAAAGAAGCAATATTCAAATAGATAATGGCCGAGGGATATCTCAGAATGTTTAAAGACACAAAGCTGAGATTTAGAAAGCCCGGAGAATCTCATACAAGATATGTAACAGGAAACCCACACTTACACACATAACAAAACTTTATTACACAAAAGAAAAAGCAAAATACTAAAAGTATGCAGAAAGGAAGAATGGAAAACCAACGAAGCAGCTGCAGTAAGACTTAAAACCGACTTCGAAAACATCAAAAACTCAATGCTCAAAAACAGTGAAATACCTTCGAAGTTCAGAGAGACAGAAACTGCCAAATTAGAATTCCAAATTTAGTCAAGGTATCTTCCAAAACTGAGGTCAATTAAAGTACACTGAGAAAAATCAAAAACATAGAGCATTTACCACAAAAGTATATCAGAGAAGGAAATCTAAAGGGCACATTTGAGGCACAAGGTGGAAAGGCCGAGACTAAAAAGGGACCATAGGCAAAGGCTCTGGCACGGATATGGTTAAACTATGCACAGGCTGGTGGTTTTGTTGACGGGGAGAGGAGAAAACCAGGCTAGAATTAAAACACTAAACAAAAGTAAACTTACCAGATACATTTTATCAGAGCTAATGCATTCACTGTCTTTATATTGCTCAGAACGACAAAAAAGATTACCTTTGTATTCGACAATTTTATAATTCACATTCTTTTGAAGCCGTATGGAACATTTATGAAAACTGACCATATGCTAAGTCTCGCCGCTAGCCTCAAGATTAAAGAACTAGTCAGTTTTCCAGATCACATGATCTTACCACAATGCAATTAAACTATAATTCATTAAAAATTTTAACAAAGAAAATATCATATATTTGTTAACCACATGTGTTAAACTAGAGGCTTGATAGAACTTCCAAACAAAAAGAGGAATACAATGGAATGAGAACATGAAATAGTAAATAGCATACAAAAAGCAAAAAGAAAACAGTACATAGAAAATAATATAAATAAATCCTAATGTATAAGCAATGACAACAAATATAACTGACATTAGCTCTCCAGCTAAAAGTTCAAAAAATATATACATAAAACAGCACAGTCATAGAACAAAAAAGATATTAACCAACAGGAAGTTGATTTCAATATTAAAGTCAGATGTTCTTTATTGTAAAAAGCAGCATTAGAAATAAAGATGGTCATGACTTAGTTATAAAAGTAGTAGAAGGTATAATAGGAAGTATAACAATTCTAAACTATGTTTCACGTCACTTTAAAACATATGGACCAAAACTGGAACAATTTCAAAGACCACGGAACTATGACATTTACCATAATAGGAAATTTTAATATACATTTTTGTAGTTGATAAATTAAGCATAAACAAAAAAATTACGATATATAAGATTTGAATAACACAATTAACGAGATTGGTTTGATGGGCATAGATATATATATATATATATATATTTATATTTATATTTATATATATATATTTATATATATATAAAATTTGCGTCTAACTATTTTAAAATTCACATTTTTTTGAAGCATATGGAATATTTATGAAAACTGACCCTATGCTAAGCTTCCAGTTCTCAAAGGACTGGTCATTTTTACAGATCACGTTATCTGGCCACAGTACAATTAAACTATAAATCATTTAAAAATTTAACGGCCATTTTGGTGTATTTCGTAGGTCTTGTACTTCCTTTTTTGTTCTTATGTATGGTTTAGTAACAGCGATTCCCAAATCAGACAAGTGTGGTACAAGAAATGAGAAGCTTTGACCAATATCACTCCAAACATATTTATAAAAGTCTTAAAACAGAATATTATCAACCAAATATGTCACTGAGTAAAGAGAGGGATACATCTTAACCGAGGTGTTAAAAAGTGATTACTATAAATCGTCTCATTAACACATTAAAGGGGAAAACACTAACTTGTCAGATCCACAAAATTCAAAATCCATTCTTAGCAAACTAGAAATAGAAGGAATCTGATTAAAAAAAAAAAGTTTACAAAAAAAAAGTCATACTTAATGGTAAAATGTTTAAAGCATTCCTTTTATATCAGTAACAAGACGTGGGCGTTTGCTATCCCCACTTCAAGAACTTTGCGTGGGAGATCCTAGCGAGTGAAAACTAAATAAAAGGCTTAAGAATTGGAAAGGAAAAATAAAACTGTCATTATTTGTAGGTGATATAATGGTCTCTAGAAAACCCCAAATAATCTACAGATAAGGAATTAGAACTACTTGGAGAGTTAGCAAAATTTCTGCATTAAAAAAAATCAACACACCAAAGTCAATTGCTTTCCTGGACACCAGGAAACAACAGCTAGAATGTGTAATTTAAAATACAAAATTTACAATGGCAATAAGAATATAAAATACCTAAGAATTACTCTAATAAATAATGGGCAAGTCCTTTAAAGAGAAGAGTATAAAACAACTAAACGACATGAAGACCTAAACAGACAAACAGACCACGCATTTGGATAGGAAGATATCATTTCTCCCCAGATTGAACCATGGATCCAAGAAAAGACCAATCAAAATCTCAAGAAGGATTTTCATGGGATTTGTCCAGCTGATTCTCAAATCCACGTGGAAGAGCGACGGGCTGAGAATAAGCGAAATGCTACTAAAGAAGGACAGTCAGAGAAATGGCACACAACCCTCTGCTTCCAGTTATACAAAGATTATATTCCCCTATACCTTTGAAATTAGGTGTGGTCATGTGACTAGCTCTGCCAATGATATACGAGTAGAGCTGACACATGTCCTTTCTGGGAGGAAGCAGTAAGAGCTGATGTGTGACTCTCCACGCTCTCTTATCTCCTGTGGAAGCATCTGTTAAGACGGTAGCAGAGCATCTGTCACTCTGGACCCCTGAGTGACTACAATTACACCTGCAGCATAAGTGAGTAACCGCCCTTTTTGGTCTTAAATCACTGAGATTTATACTCAAAGACAAACCAACCGATCCTAATGAACATGGGGATTTGCCCTACTAAATCTCAAAAGTTATTACAAAGTTCAATTGATTAAAACAATGCAGCACTGGTACAGAGATAAGCAAATAGACCCATGGATCAGAATAGAGAGAGCCTAGAGGACCCATTCGGGCATGTACATGGGATACGGCAGAAGTCTTGTTATAGATTCGTGCAGATCAATAAATAGTACTTGGAAAGATGGGTATCCATATGGGGAAAAAAAATAAAATTAGACTGCTACTATACACCATATGCAATGCCCAGAAATCAATTACAGGTAGACCACAGACCTAAAACAGAACACGAAACCAAAGAGAATTAGAAGATGACACAGTCTTGAGGGCGGGAGCCTTGTCTATAAAAAGAACAAAAGGTACTAATCATAAAGGAAAGAACTGATAAAACAGACTGCATTTAATGCTGAGAACGTGGTTCATATAACAAATTCTGGATTGGATACTGGTTTGACCACTGTTGCAAAGGTGGTAAAGTGGAGAAATCTGAAGATGGTTTGCATATGCATGAGATAAAAATTTACTCAAATGGAAAGGTGAAAATGGTTGACTGAGCTTTCATTCTAATTACACACACACACACACACACACACACACACACACACACACAATCTACGCACACACATCCAAACCAGCAGAATATGCACTACGGTGTTAATGCTGGTGATCTCTGGCATTTATATAAGAACTTTATATAAGAATATAAAGTTCTTTCTTTAAAAAGTTTGCTTCTCTGTATATCTTAACTTTCTACAGTATGCATGTGCTGCTTCTGTAACAAAACGATTCTTAAAATAAATGAATGAATAAATGAAAGAACAAACACGCAAACTATGGAAGGCAAAAACAAAGAGAATTAAAAAGACAAGCACAGAGAGGGAGATGTTTGTCAGACATATAACCGACAGAGAACTGAAACCCAGAAAAACTTTAAAACCCTTTAAGTCAATGAGATGTAAGCAAACAACCTAATTGAAAAATAGGCAAAGACATGGACAGAAATGTCACCTAAAAAAACCTAAATTCCATTAAACTTATGAGAAAATGGTCCAGCTCATTAGTCATCACAAAGATACATACCACAACCACCACGGGCTACCATCATACCCTTCAGTCTGGCAAAAACTAAATTCCTACAGCACCAAGTGCTGCCAAGGCTGTGGCAGTGGGAACTCTCATCACCTGCTGGCATCATTTCCTAAAGCTGAAGGTGAGCAAATATCCCAGAAATCTTACTGCCAGGAATACATCTGAGAATTATTTCTGCAGCTGACGCACCAGGAATTCATAGCAACGTAGTTCACAAATGGTCTAAACTGGACATGACCCAAAGGTCTGGTAACATTAAAATGAATTTTGAAATTTGTCTATGGTCATGTCTTAGAGAACCATACAGCAATGACAGTAAGTAAAGTCCTGCTACATACACCCTAAACAGAAGAACCTCCAAAAGAATGGTGAGCAAAGGTAGAAATATATTCTGCATGACTCCATCTATGTAAAGTTCAAAATCAGGCGAAACTAAGCAATATATTGTTTAGGAGTGTGTGTGTGTGTGTGCACGCACGCGCATGCGTGCGTGAGAGACTATCAAGAAAAGCAATGAAGTTATTTTTTAAATTTCAAGCTAATGGCTACGGTGAGAGACAGAACAATAAGACACCAGGGAGGGTTACATAGAACTTCTAAGAGTATAGTCAAATTCTATTTCTTAATCCAAGCTGTGGGTACATGAAGATGTATTCTTCTACTGTTATTTAATATTTAATATTTATTTACATTATTAACAGTAAAAAATATTATGTACACCGTATGGATATGTTTTATATATGATTTTGTACACTTTCTCACTCTTAACTAATTATCCTATAAAACAGCACGGTACTAAGAATATTATAGGGTCCAGGAGCAAATGCAGAATTAGAGCCAGTCACCAAACTATTTACCCTATAACAGGGACTATTCGGCCATTCATTTGGTCATCAAGGAATTCAGCTCACTTAAAAAAGAGACAATTTCAAGTCTCCCAATACTGCTCTCCTTTCATTGTAAAAGTTTAACCCTGAAAGCTACATGATCATGGGGCAGGCGCCACGCACGCCAAGCTTACACGCGCCAGCTTGGGTGACACACTGATGAACACTAAGTACTAGATTTGATTTTAGGACATGCTAAGTATCATAATTACGGAGCCTTTAAATTGCATTTTTATGACGACAGTAATTTGTTTAACCAGAAAACAGAAGCAATGTTCCTCAAGAAAAAACAACAAAGGAAGCCTACCAAACATTGCCTCATTATTCAAGAGCAATGAACTCCAGCTAATACTTAATTACAAGAGGCGTTTAGAGACTCGGAGTAGAATGAGACCTGGCATTCTCCCGAGGCACTTGATTGATTTCTTGGATTACAAAATTCAATCTGCCGAGAGTTCTGAAAACATTGATTTAGCAGGAGAGAACCCAGGGAGCTCTCAAGGCTTGTAATGGGAATAAATTCAGAATAAATGAAACTGGCCAGGTTGCCTGTTACAGATCTTACACCGGGATGTATTTCAAGCTTCATTGCCATTTTGTTTTTCTAATGTAGCTATTTCTTAAGGGTGAAAAGACAGACCTCATCCCCTTTTCTCTACTTCATTGCGACTCTGTGCTACTTGTTATAGATGTTTTGCGTCATTTGCACAGGCTCAGAAATATGCTAAGCCAGACCTGGATGATTTACTTTCCTTGAAAATTATTAGTAATGAAACGCCCCACAAACACGAACAAAAAGTAAAACACTCTTGTTACAAAGTTTTCAAGGAAGAAAATAGCTACTTCAATCACCAGTCATGAAGCAGACATTTCTTCACTAACAGCATCTTGGTCTAAATAAAAGATAGATATTTATGCAAAGTATCATGTGAGTGAATCGTAGCTTCACCCTTACCAGCTGTGTGACTTTAGGCAAGATACCTAACCTTGGGTGGGTCTCACCTGCAAAACAGGATATTTATCGACTTGTAGAGTTTTCCTGAGGATTAAATAAGACAATGCATGTAGAACTTTTGGTGCATGCCCGGAATATCGTAAATACTCAGTAAGTGTTAGCTACATATAGACAGTACAAAGCTTCTAGGCTTAGTTCAGTATACTCAATGAGAGACTATACTTTCTTTGTGTCCTTTCTAATACAAACGGTAAGCTTACAATCTATACTCATGTCCACACCCTTCGACATCCTGCTCATGAAATTTAAATACACTCTGCATCCACAAACAGATGCTTGCCAGAAATAGTTTAACTGTTCCATTCCCATTTTGATTTCCATCGAGGGAAAGAGAATGACACTAAGAGCCCTTCCCCTTGTGATTAAAAGTTACTTCCAGGAATCTCTGCAAAAACATGGGTGACTGGAAAGGTGCCAGAAGCCTGATACCAGTGAAATAAACTGATTTGATTAAAAACAAATGTTAAAGGCTCAGAATTCTGGAAGTTAAAGACCAAAACATCTGGAATCGGTCTCTGGCAATATTCTTAGAATGGAGTGTGTGATCTATTAACAGCACTCACCATTTTGCCAAGGCAGGGAGGGGAGAGGGAGTTACGTGTGACTCCAACCTGCAAAACCAAAGTGGGCGGGGGGTGGCGGGTGGAGAGGGGCAGGTGGCAATGCCTACAGTTTGGTCTCAAGGTATACAGGGCCAGTTATTCTCCTGGAAGAATTGTCTTGACTTCCTTACTAGACCAGAGTTCTTTTAGGATGGATGCTGTCTTATTCACCTAAATAACCTCACCATTTAATTTAGTACCTGGAACCCAGGATGCAATCAATAAATTCTGTTGGGTGACTATATGAGATGTCAAATAACCTGCTCAAGGTCACTGCTAGAAGTGAAAGATACTGCACATTACATTCATTCATTCATTCACTCACTCATTCATTCATTCAAATAAGCAGGCACTAAGCCAGTCAGACCTCTCAAGTCCCATGGCCTTTCTGCCTTGCACGATGACACTCCTGTGAGTCTCCATAAATCTCAGACAACCACAGGCATCAGGAAGCCCCAGGTACATGGAACCCAGGGAATTCTCATGGACAGGCAATCTTATTGACAGCAAAATGTTACTTACAGTGAATCCACTCAAAATATATAGCAACGTTTCATATTAAATAGTGATGTTTTTATTGAGATTCCAACTTAAAAATGAAAACTTATGAAAATAAATTTATGTTATAGTTAACACAATATGGGTTATAATTGCAACCAAGCTAATTTTTAGAATAAAGTAAATCAATTTTGATTGTTTCTGACATCATTTTGAAAGTGTGCAGCAGCGCAACATATTCCCTCAAAATCACCAAGAGGATCTTTTAATTTTTTACAGAAATATTAGTCGTATTCTTTGGTTTTCCTCAAGTACATCTCATGGTCCTTTGGTATTCAAATCAGGCTCTTCCAAAGCAACTCTACCGGCCTCGCCTAGGGGATACGCTCTTTTTCGATTGTTAACTGCTCTAACTGTCCAATCCAGCAGTTCGGCGGCATCACTTTCATCGACTTCATGAAATCTCGCATCTTTTTGGAGACATGCGTTTTTGCTTTACCATTAACTTGCAATGTGTGTGTGTTGTACTGTCACATTAAAACACCCAATGATCAGTGCGAACTGAGCAAGGACGAGAGACTTCCACCAGGGACAGGAATACATGCTTGAGACTAGGTTAATTTTAGAGGTGATCAATTCATTACTACGTATTTCCTTCCATGACATGCTGACTTTAGCTTCCCTGTGCAATCTCATAACTGCAAAGAATCAGATAACAATAATTTAGGTGATGAGAACCCCAAAGTCTGTGCCCCTCCCTAATGCAGTGGAAGTCTACTTATTCTGTATCAATCATCAGGAAAAGAGAATTTTAGTGCCAAAGTCCCAGGTTCCTTCACTGCAGCTTTTAAAGACTTTTTCCTGCATCAACTCCACCAGCCCCAGCTCTTGTCACCCAGCTCCTTGAAGAGACTTGAAAATGGGCCTCGCTGATGTGCATTTCCAATCACTGATGCCAACTAAAATGCGGGGGACATGAGGCTCAGAGCCAAACGCAGGTTCGTGTTCTGTAATGCCGAAGTCAGTCATGGATTCTGTCAGTTCAGTTTTTAATAAAGAAAAAGCAGCAGTAGTAGCAGCCACTTCTCAACTCACTCAAGACGGTCCACCTGGCCCGCCAGTTAGACTGCTTTCCTAGGAATGCGCACACAAAGGTATATACATTCAGAAGGAAGGAAATGATAAAAGTTCCAGAGACTTCCCAAAACACTCTTTGATGGCCAACGATGATAGAATCAAATGGAAAATGTCAAAACCTTGCAATCAAATTAGATTCCAACCTTCTACCCAGAGGAGGGATGATGACAGATTTCTTTGACTTTGGCTTCGGTGTTTCATCCATTAGATAAAGAAGCTGCAATTCGGTGCAAGGTCATCTAACTGTAGACAGCCAAATGCCTAAGTTTAGAGAATGATGACTTTATTCCCTAAGATAATACAAGTTTTTGTCAATGAATAAGAATCTGACCTGACAGGATTTATAAAAATGGGTGGACTTCACAGGACACACACATATTTTCTCAAAACAACTACTATCCACATCACCACCTGGGGCTATAAGGTTGAGAACTCTATTATGAAGCTGTTATTTCAACGAATATTTATTTAGTCCCTGCTACATGCCTGGCCAGGTATTATGCTCAGCTAGAACAGTGAAACAGACTTGGTTCTTGGTCTTAGGGAATCTAGAGATAGAAATTAGGAAAGGAACAAATTAGGCTTTTGGAAGAGAGACTAGTTGATGAGAACTGGGGAGGCATCGCTATATAAAGCTAAAATATGAGAAGGAGCTCAACAGGCAGAGAGTCAGAAAGAGTGTCCAACGTAGAAAACAGCAGTGGACGTCTTGAGGAGGGAGAGCTGGGTACAATCAGCGCTTGTCCCAAGGTCAGTGTGGTTAGGTGGATCACAGCTTGACATGAGGCTGGAGGATGGGGCAGGGGCTAAGATTTCCACAGGGCTCTGTGGAACATGGAATGTCACTTGAATTTTATTCTAAGATTTAGATTTTTTTCTATCCTAAGACTTCTAAAGAGCAGAGAGTAGCAGAAAACCAACTGGTTGCTGTGTGAATGGCCAGGAGACGAGCAGAAGCGGAAGAAGGATGGCTGAATGAGAGCCCCTGGGTCTGAATCGCTGTATCAGTGGGCAAGAACGATTTTATTTTCTTGTCTAAGTGCACTGATTGGGCCACTATCACAAGTTTTAATACAGTGAGAGAGCATGGACATCCTATTATGCTGTTCCCTATCAGAAGGGGAAAATATTCAGTCCTTTCACCATTTAGTATGACGTCAGCAGGTTTTTCATAGATGTCTTTTATCAAACTGAGGCAGTTCCATTTCATTCCTAGCTTAATAAGAGATTTTATCATGAATGGGTGTTACTTTTTCTGCATCTACTGACACGATATGACTTTCTCCAGTATTACATTAATTTGGTGAATCGCAATGATTGACTTTCAGTTTTTAAATCAACTTTGCCTTTCTGGGATAAATTCCAGTTCCTCTTTACGTATTTCTGGATTTAACTTTTAATTTATTCAAGAATGCTGGATCTATGTTCACGAGAGATAATGACCTGCAAGTCTTCTTCTCTGCAATGTCTTTGTCAGATGTTGTCGACAGTGCTATTCTACAACCTTATTTGTACTGTCTTACACAACCAGCTGCGAAGTGTTCCCTCGTCCTCTATTTTTCTGAAAGTTTTGTGTTGAGATTGCTATTACTTCTTCCTTAAATGTCTGATAGAGGATACCAGTGAAACCATCTGAACCCGGAAATTTCTTTCTCCAAAAGTTTTTAAACACGAATTAGATCTCTGTTTCTCCTTTATCACTTTTGGTGAGCAGTGCTTTGCAAGGAATTTGAACATTCTACATACATTGTTGAACCTCCTGGCCTAAAATTCTCTCGTTGTCCTTTTCATGTATTTAAGATCGTTAGGTGTCGTTCTTCTTTTGCGATATTGGTAACTGTTCTATTTCCCCTTGATTAGTTTTGCTAGGAGTTTATCAATGTTTTTCATCTTAAAAAGCAACGATAAGGACAAGTTTAGTACCAGTTTCTCCCTGTCTAGAATGAGAAGTCCTTTATCTAAAAATTTTGATATTCCAAACAACTGTCAACGTCTAATCATCCCCAGTCATCTGGGTCCATATGTCCTCACTATCCTTAAGAAATTCAATAGCATGTAGCCAAAACAAATGAAAAAAATTAGCATATTTAGAAAGTTCAGTGATATAACCCTCACAATAATATTACGAAATATTACTATATCCATTTTGAAGATGATAAAACCAAAGCCTGGAGAAATTAAGCAATTACCAAAGTCATCAAAGTTGTTCTGGCTTCACACTCATGCCCTTCTGGTTCTGACACATCATGCACTTTTTGTTCGGCCATAAGGCTTCTGTGAGTGAATGACTGGGGATCATTGTACCAGCACCTGCACAACCTGCCCTTGGAAAGGTACTGGACCTCACAAAACAGGGCTGAACGCAGCTGGAGAAAGGATCTAAGACGAACAGGTGCCCCTCGGTTTCTTCATGCAGCCAAAAAGGGTCACACGCCGGATGCTTTTGTTGATGGAAATCATAGAAAGCAATACTTTGGCAAAATCTAAATAAATGTACCTCTTTTTTGACTTATTGATAATCATTCTCCTACTGGGTTTCTCCTCCAAGTTACCAACTCTTTACTTTAAAAAATACAGTTTTTACCATAACTTCAAAAGCTACAATTGATGAGGATGGGAAATGTCACTTGCAAGCTTATGACATGCCATGTTTGATAAAAATGATGCCATTTCTGTTTATTTAATAATAGGTCCTCATAGAGTTATGCTTTGCCTTCTAATTTCTAGACATTTCTTTGAAAGGCACTTATTTTCTCTTAGTCAAGAAATACTAGGGTTTAACTAAAGCTAATTTTAGTACTTGTTCTTATTGTGTGCCTTATTTTAGAAAAATGGAGAAAAATAATTTTCCTTTCCGTTATCTTTGCTCACCACTCTTAAAGATTTTAAAAAAAGGAAACTATTTTAGGGACATCCATTTTAGGAAAAAGAACATGCTGCCACTGTCCTTGAATTCTAGTAAAACACCAGACGCGCACGTTAGACCTACTTCCTGTGAACGTCTGGTATTCATTTCACCTGTTATTCATTGCCTATGATAAATTTAATGCTAAAACCAATCACAGAACTGTGCCTCTTGTTCTTCTTTACATTCGAATTTACAACGGACAACAGTTTTCTCGCGTCGTCGCTAGCATTCTGCATGCAACCCCTCTGGAAGAGAAACGAGGGAGCGGATATGGAGAAGTGAATGTGGATCTTTATAATTAGAGAAAGCGACCAGGAAGAGTGTGCACGTGAGTGTAGCCTTGAAAGATGGCGAGGTGGGATGCACACTCATTTCCTCACAGTGTTCTGTGCCAGGCAGGGTGGGCTGGAGAGGAAGACCTGGAAGGCACTTCCTGCAGGAGAAGGAAATGAGCCATTGACTGGGGCAGCTTCTACGGGGTCTTGAAGCTAACCGGTTTGAAGGGTACGTGCTGGGGAGGAAAGGAACACTCTCCTCAAATCGGGTACAAGAGCGTGATGGTTAAATTTATATGTCAACTTGACTCGAGCACAGAGTGCCCAGATATTTGGCTCAACACTATTTTGGGGTGTGTCTGTGAGTTTGCCTCTGGATTAGCATTTGAGCTGGTAGACGGAGTAAAGCAGACTCCCCTCAGTGGGTGGGCCTTGTCCAGTCTACTGAGGGCTGGAATAAAACAGAAAGATGGAGGAAGGGAGAAGCTGCATCCCTCGCTCTGCCTGACAGCTTGAGCTGGGACGTCGATCTTCTGCTCTTGGACTGGGACTCACACCATCAGCACTTCTGGTCCTGGGGCCTCCGGACTCGGACTGGAATTTATCCCACCAGTTTTCCTGGGTCTCCGGCTTGCAGACAGCAGGTCATGGGACTTCACAGCGACCACAAATCATGTGAGCCAATTTCTAATGATAAATCAATCAATTATCTATCTATCTATCTATCTATCTATCTATTTATCTATCTATCTATCTATCTATCTATCTATCTACTGGTTCTGTTTTTCTGGAGAACCCTGATATGTATGGGGAGAAAATTCAAACTGGTTTGAGAATGGTTTGGGAAAATCCCCAGACTGGAATTCGTGATGAATTACTAAAGGAAATGCTGAGTGACACGGAGTGATACAGACCCCTACGTTCTCAGGCTGGTGCCACAGAGGAGCGTCGAGGGCTTCTGGTGCCACCAGGGTGAGAGAAACGAAGAGGAAAACTGTACAGTCAATGTACTTGGGGGTTGGAGAGGTGCAGAATCCAGCTCAACGTTTCCTTCTCAAGGAAGGATTTAAATGAAAAACTGGAGGACAATCAAGCCTTCATCCAACCCACCTTTATGCTGCGCTGCCACTTCCAGGGACCCTCAGGGGCCTCGCAGGTCTGCCTCTTCCCACCACTGGAACTGGCAGGGGCCACAGGCCAGCCACACAGGCAGCTGTTAGAGTGTCAAGGTCACCTGGGCTCCACCTCTCCTCTGCCTCAGCCATCTACAGGCAAGGACAGTGCTGCTTGAAAAGGTATTTGTTTGGTGCTGAAGATGCTGAGTCTAGTTCCCTGCGTGTCCCTGGGACCACCTGGCTTTCTGGGACCCTGTGACATTACTCGCTAAGCTTGTGCCAGGCAGGTCTCGAGTGCTATTGGGTCCTGTTGGCTCCTCCACATGACTCTTCTCACTCAGGTGTCCCAGCCCTGTCGCCCACACCCACACCTGCCCAGTGCACTGGCGATGGCTGTAAGCTGTAAAGAGGCACCACGTTCTTCATAATCTCCTTCCAGAATCATCTGATTCCTATGACAGACACTTCCTGTAGCGGCCTCTCTGAAGATAGAGTACCGATTGCCTCTGGGAGAAGAAAATTTCCATCCAAGTGTTGCAAATACATGGAAGAATTTTTGAAGACTCTGGAAAATGAGGCCATTATTTACCAACAATCGGGCATCTAACTGTTCGAAATGCCAGGACGAGAATGAAGCATCATTGACAGTTCGCCCACAGCGGGTTTTGTGGTTGTAACTGCATGAAAAGCTTTTACCAGTTAATTTCTGAGCAGCCATGAGGAATGAGAGCATGGGCTGGGTGCATGAAAGGAGCCAAGTGCACTGTGCAAAGTCACTTTTTCCTGAGGTTTACACGCTTCCCCATGTGGAGTCCAAGTGCTCCAACAGCACCTCCTGTTCCAGGGCCAGCGGCCAGCTCCACAGCAGACCCACACGCCACACGTGTGCTTTTCCAAGTCCTGCCCCTCGTAAACAGACTGAAGGAGGCCCCGTAAACAGCACTCTCCAGGTGCCTCTTGGTTTTTACGACAATTGTCC
>NW_024344377.1:2827260-2865379 GCF_902729225.1 Pteropus medius
TTCCTTTCCGTTATCTTTGCTCACCACTCTTAAAGATTTTAAAAAAAGGAAACTATTTTAGGGACATCCATTTTAGGAAAAAGAACATGCTGCCACTGTCCTCGAATTCTAGTAAAACACCAGACACGCACATTAGACCTACTTCCTGTGAACGTCTGGTATTCATTTCACCTGTTATTCATTGCCTATGATAAATTTAATGCTAAAACCAATCACAGAACTGTGCCTCTTGTTCTTCTTTACATTCGAATTTACAACGGACAACAGTTTTCTCGCGTCGTCACTAGCATTCTGCATGCAACCCCTCTGGAAGAGAAACAAGGGAGCGGATATGGAGAAGTGAACGTGGATCTTTATAATTAGAGAAAGCGACCAGGAAGAGTGTGCACGTGAGTGTAGCCTTGAAAGATGGTGAGGCGGGATACACACTCATTTCCTCACACTGTTCTGTGCCAGGAAGGGTGGGCTGGAGAGGAGGACCTGGAAGGCACTTCCTGCAGAAGGAAATGAGCCATTGACTGGGGCAGCTTCTACGGGGTCTTGAAGCTAATCGGTTTGAAGGGTACGTGCTGGGGAGGAAAGGAACACTCTCCTCAAATCGGGTACAAGAGCGTGATGGTTAAATTTATGTGTCAACTTGACTCGAGCACAGAGTGCCCAGATATTTGGCTCAACACTATTTTGGGGTGTGTCTGTGAGTTTGCCTCTGGATTAGCATTTGAGTTGGTAGACGGAGTAAAGCAGACTCCCCTCAGTGGGTGGGCCTTGTCCAGTCTACTGAGGGTTGGAATAAAACAGAAAGATGGAGGAAGGGAGAAGCTGCATCCCTCGCTCTGCTGACAGCTTGAGCTGGGACGTCGATCTTCTGCTCTTGGACTGGGACTCACACCATCAGCACTTCCGGTCCTGGGGCCTCCGGACTCGGACTGGAATTTATCCCACCAGTTTTCCTGGGTCTCCGGCTTGCAGACAGCAGGTCATGGGACTTCATAGCGACCACAAATCATGTGAGCCAATTCCTAATGATAAATCTCTCTCTCTCTCTCTATATATATATATATACTACTGGTTCTGTTTTTCTGGAGAACCCTGATATGTACGGGGAGAAAATTCAAACTGGTTTGAGAATGGTTTGGGAAAATCCCCAGACTGGAATTCGTGATGAATTACTAAAGGAAATGCTGAGTGACACTGAGTGATACAGACCCCTACGTTCTCAGGCTGGTGCCACAGAGGAGCGCCGAGGGCTTCTGGTGCCACCAGGGTGAGAGAAACGAAGAGGAAAACTGTATAGTCAATGTACTTGGGGGTTGGAGAGGTGCAGAATCCAGCTCAACGTTTCCTTCTCAAGGAAGGATTTAAATGAAAAACTGGAGGACAATCAAGCCTTCATCCAACCCACCTTTATGCTGCGCGGCCACTTCCAGGGACCCTCAGGGGCCTTGCAGGTCTGCCTCTTCCCATCACTGGAACTGGCAGGGGCCACAGGCCAGCCACACAGGCAGCTGTTAGGGTGCCAAGGTCACCTGGGCTCCACCTCTCCTCTGCCTCAGCCATCTACAGGCAAGGACAATGCTGCTTGAAAAGGTGTTTGTTTGGTGCTGAAGATGCTGAGTCTAGTTCCCTGCGTGTCCCTGGGACCACCTGGCTTTCTGGGACCCTGTGACATTACTCGCTAAGCTTGTGCCAGGCAGGTCTCGAGTGCTATTGGGTCCTGTTGGCTCCTCCACATGACTCTTCTCACTCAGGTGTCCCAGCCCTGTCGCCCACACCCACACCTGCCCAGTGCACTGGCGATGGCTGTAAGCTGTAAAGAGGCACCACGTTCTTCATAATCTCCTTCCAGAATCATCTGATTCCTATGACAGACACTTCCTGTAGCGGCCTCTCTGAAGATAGAGTACCAATTGCCTCTGGGAGAAGAAAATTTCCATCCAAGTGTTGCAAATACATGGAAGAATTTTTGAAGACTCTGGAAAATGAGGCCATTATTTACCAACAATCGGGCATCTAACTGCTCGAAATGCCAGGACGAGAATGAAGCATCATTGACAGTTCACCCACAGCGGGTTTTGTGATTGTAACTGCATGAAAAGCTTTTACCAGTTAATTTCTCAGCAGCCATGAGGAATGAGAGCATGGGCTGGGTGCATGACAGGAGCCAAGTGCACTGTGCAAAGTCACTTTTTCCTGAGGTTTACACGCTTCCCCATGTGGAGTCCAAGTGCTCCAACAGCACCTCCTGTTCCAGGGCCAGCGGCCAGCTCCACAGCAGACCCACACGCCACACGTGTGCTTTTCCAAGTCCTGCCCCTCGTAAACAGACTGAAGGAGGCCCCGTAAACAGCACTCTCCAGGTGCCTCTTGGTTTTTACGACAATTGTCCTAGCTGTACCCAGAAGCTTCCTTTGCATCTCTAGTAACTGCCTCCATAAATTATGTTATTCGCTTAGAGAACTGACTGTTAATTCTGTTCTTCAGCTTTAGCCACCATCCAATGGGCAAAGCGATGGAGGAAAGAGCAGGTAATGACTTTCAACCCAGTGTTTAAGGTCAGGCTAAGACTCCGGCAGTTTGTGCCTGGGCCCTGTGCAGGTTGACACACTGGCTGACCTCATTCTGGGTAGCCTTGTCTCTGTGACCTTTCCAGATGTGAGTGTGACCATCAACCAATATTCTTGGAAAGGAAGCTCTCGCAGGCCTCCCCATTTCTAAGCCTGAGGCTGGCAGACAAGAGCATCATCTGTGCTCATTAACTTGGCCACACCCAGAGGCTGAGCTCAAGAGGGCTCTATGAAGCACATGCTAGTTTTCTAGAATGACCTAAATGGCACGCCATAATTCTTAAATGCACAGCAAACCATGAGCGGAGAAGTATTTTTTCAATTTTTTACTTTTGCTTTGAAAAATTACAAGACCTTGAGTTTCTGAAGTGTGTAGATCTGTGCCTAGAATCCAATTAATACCATAACTGTAGGCGTGAGAAACCAACACAAAAGGAATACGTTGACTGACTACATCACGTAATTCTCACAGCAAAACACACACCATGAAGGGAATCATTAAGAATGCAATAATCAAACACGTACCTTTCAACAGGGAAATGAACTCAAGTGATACATTTGTAGCCTGCTGTCTCAATGAATTAGAAGTAAACACATTTAAACAAATACCTGTCTATTCAAATAGATAGCTGTCTGTTCAAATAGAAACCTATTTGACTAATTTTGTTTCACTCTAGTTCTCCAAAGGGCACAGAGACCAGACTTTTCTGATCTTTCCTGGAGTCAGAGTTCACGGGGAAATGGCACTAAATTACCTCATTTAATTTCCCCCACACCTTGAACAGTGGGGATTGGAACCTCTGTTTACAGATAAGTAAATTGAGACGCAAAGTCAGAAAAGTGACTTGCCCCAAATCGCATCATTACTAAGTAACAGAGCCAGGCCAAACTCAGGTCTACCTGAGTCTGAAAATAATTCTTCTCTCACTAGCATACCGATATAGAAATGTTCTTGGACACAAAATAATTTTACTTATGGAGAACAATTTAATGATTATAAAAGTACATGTACCATTTTTAGCCCTAAGCTTCACATGACATTCTTTTGACATTCAGCGACATGTAGTCATGAACATATGGAGAAAAGAGAAATAAACGAACACTCGTGGTATTTAGACCAGAAACCCATAAGTCGTAAAACGATTCTATGTGCCCTGGTCCCCCGTCCCTCTCCTCCACACGCACCCTGACGAGGGGCAGGTGTGTTTGGGACTCTTCCCACCAGAAAAGCTCTCACCCCTCCTTCCTCGGTCTCGCCCCACTCTTCCGTCATAATTAAGGAAGATGCCTCTAATTATGTAAGAGACACCACCTCATTATTATGTATTATGCATTTACGTCAGGATTTTAATTAAATGGCTATTTGTGTAATTATTTATTTAATGTCCATTGCCGTCCATCAGGACTGCCAAGAATGGTTGCTGAGAACACTCACTGCCCGGGGGTGCCCAGCTGACCAGGGAGCCTGCTCTTTGCTCGCCAAGCCCTGTATCTGGGGTTGCATCGGCTGCCTCTTTCTAATTGGCGTAAAGCACCACACGGGCTCCCAGAGGCCCTGCCCTGTACACTCTGCCAGGACGGGAAGCATGTGTGTCTTGTTCGCCACTGACTCATCCCTCACCATCCTCGGATAAATATGTGCTGATTAAATGACTGAATCACTGCAGAAATAAGTGGATGAATACTTTTTAAAGCATGTAGAGCATTAGGAAATTTTATCTAAGATATTGTGACAAAGGCCACATTGTGAAGCACGTGGCAACATCTCACTTGTCTTAGCAGCTAAAGGTTCATAACGGGAGGAGCCCACCCCACGGCTCATAGGACAAAGGCACAGGGAGACACAGGCTCCCTCGACCCAGCCAGGGTCAGCAAATGCCAGTCACGTTTCTCCTTTTCCGGAAGGGAACAACTTTGAAAGAAAATAAATGGAATCTTGTTTTATTGGTAAGGTGTGGTAAATCACACCCAGGTCAAACTAATCCAACATTTGACCAAAAGGGCAGATTAGTAAAGACAAAGATATGAGCCCCATTTTTTTTACAAGATTACTAATCACTGTGAGGTCTGGAAAGGCTCAGCTGGAGACTCTCAAAAATACTGAATTTCAGCCAGCATCTAGTGAGGACATGAACCATAAGGAAAGCAAGGGCCTGCCTGCCTCCCCTCCTTCCTCCCTCACTTTCCGATGAAAAATTGTACAGTTCTTCATGACCCAGAAAACTGAGAGAGTTGCACGAGAGAACAACCTGTGGCCCCAAATTGAACCCATCTATGGTGGAAATAAGCACAAAGAGGCTCCCTAAGAATGTTTACCTTTTGACCACATCTGCTCATTTAACAAAAAACCCACGACTGTCACAGCTCTGGCGTGAAGAAGCTAGCCTCTCCTCCCACAAGGCCCCAGGCCCACGGCCCACCCAGGCTTCCAGGCAGAAAGGACCCTGACTCATGGTGTCACCTTGGTCTTTCCACTCATAAGCGGGATCCCCCAGCTCTGCTGGACGAGGCAGAGAGGGATCCAGCATGCACGAAGCACCTGCTGCGTGACAGGCACAGTGCAGAGGGCTTCGCACCTTTTATTCCTTTCAATTCTCAACTTCCGTCACGTGTCTTCGGTAGATATTTTTAAACCTTCTTAAGAAGCTGATGAAACTGGGGCTGGAAAAGACCACAGAATTCCATAACTCAAAGTGAGTTATGAAACCCTAATCCAACCATAGCCCTTCATCTTCTAAAAGAACAAGAGGAGACTGAGCAGTTGAAGTGTCCGCCATCAGATGATACCGGAGAGCTGACCACGTTGTCCTACCAGCCCAGGTCCCTCTCTCACCCTAGCAAAGGAAAGTATGTGTTCTGAGAACTCCGAATCTGAGATCCTGATCACACAGTTACAGCATAAATGTAGCTTCAGTTAAGTCTTTATTCAATTAAGCCAATGAATTCACTAGTGCAATAAATATTTTAGGGCACCTATAATGAGTCACTTGCTGTGCTGGGCCCTGGGAACACATCAGTGTGAAGGATAATCAAGCTTCCTGCCCTCATGGAGTTGAGGGCTAATGGCAAAAGCAGACAGAAAAAGAAGTAAACCACCAGGATGATTACAGACTCTACTAAGGGTCCACAACAAGAATCGTGGGAGAAAACTCTGGGGCATTTGAGACAGCTCCTTTAATAAAGTCATATTTAGGCTGAAGTCTGAGGAATAAGCAGGGTCAGCCATGGCCACGTCTCCGTTTGGGTTCCCTGAGGAAGAGACCCTGAGATGGACTCAAGTACAAGTAGCTGAACAGGAAGATGATCCCAGGAAACACCAGTGGGGAAGTGAGACAGGGCTGGGAAGCATGTGCCACCAAGCGAGTCACATGCTTGATGTCCCATGAGCTCGATCCTGCTGGAGAACTCTGGGAGACATGTGACATACACACCTCAGATTGTCGCACCTCAGGGGGTACTATATACCAACCCCCATTCACCCCTTGCTGAGGGCTGTTCTCGGGGACGGGGTTAGTTTTCATTCACCTCACGTCCGGTCTGATGTGAGCACAGGTGGAGCGGCTTCCGGCAGGCGGCAGAAGCCCTTGGAGAGAGAAGCAGGTGCCGGCAGTTGGAAACTGGACTGGTGTGTATGACGTCGTAAGTGCCGAGGGAATACGGGCGGGGATCTGACAGTACTTGAGAGAAGGACGAATTCAAAGGCCAACGGAAGAAAGACTGAGAATATCTCATGTTGAGGAAGCTGTCAAGACTTGGGCTCTGAAATCAAAAGTTTGGGTTCTGAAGTCAGATGATCCAGGTACAAATGCCAGCTCTGTGACACGCTGGCTGTGCGATGTGGGGCAAATTATTCTAAGCCTCGGTGTCCTCATCGGGACAAGAAGACTAATAATAGTACTGACCTCACAGGTACAGACTAACTGGGGTTAAGCCCATTAAAACTGTCAATAAAGACCCTGATACATTTTCTGTGTTTAATAAATGACAAGCCATTTGCATTATTATCAAAGGACAGGGTGGCTGGAATGTAGGAAGCAAGGCAGTGGGGAGAGCAGGACACGTGGCTGAAGGCGCAGCAGTGGGCAGAGCAGGGATGGCCTGAGGACCTCGCCAAAGAGCCTGGACTACTCTTTTGGTGCACTGGAAGCTGCTGGAGAGTTTGAAGCTGTGGAGCGAGCTGATATCATCATTCCAGAATGTCAAACTCTTCAAAGGCCTGAAAATGTTTTTCCTACGTCTCCATCCCAAGCACCAAATCCACTGCTGGCATAAGAGGAAGGTGCTATTTAGCACTAATTAGCAGATTCCAGAGACTGATGGAAGGAAAGAAGCATCGGTTTGAATCATCCAAAGACTGTGCAGACTTGGCGTGGAATGATCTGTCTCATTTTACTTGGGCAGACTTAACTTCCTAATGAAGCTGGCTCTCCAGCTAACATAAAATGACTTTGCAGTTTCCAAGCACATATCGACAGAGGTGGGAGAGGCGGCCCCCAGACCTCCTGGGAGGCAGAAGGAAGCATGCCTAGAATGAAATGTTTGCTGTGAGGACCCCCATCGGAATAACGTAGGTATGTTTATGAGTTCTATCCAAAAGGGAAAAGAAAAACCACGCTGGTTCTAAGGATATGCATACCAGATACGAACCCAAGGAAACAGAGAAAGGGAACTGCTGGCTCTGAACCCAAAAGGCAATGCCCAGCCAGGACGGGCACCCACCTCAGGATGGGGACAACTTCCGGAGAAGGGGATTATGGAATATTGTTGGCTCACGATTGATTGATTGATTGATTGATTGATTTCCCTCCTTCCTTCCAGTCCTCTATCAATCCATTCATCCACCCATATCCCAAAAGATGTCCATTACAGAGGACATGTGGTAATTTGAATTTCTATTTTTAGAATACATCTAACATCTTGAATGATTTTTAGACCCAAATCAGAAGACTGAGTTAAAAGCCAAGGGTCTGATACAGTGATAAAAGGAACCCACATTCAATAGCTGTCTGTCCAACAATTCCTTTATAATTCAAGTCCATTTCCCCACAAAGGGCTAAGAGTAAGATCTCCATTACGAAAACGTTTCACAATTGATGGGCCCACGGGCCTTGCATCCAGAAAAAGTCATTACATGAAATAGGAAGAGCTAAAATGAGGAGCAGAGGACAGTTCGTAATAATAAAAGTGTTAAAATATCAAGAATACATTAACAATCATAAATGTATCTATGCTTATATAGTTCCAAAATATGTGAAAACAAGAAAAAATGAAAAGAAGAAACAGGCACATCTATAACCACAGTTGAAGATTATCAAAACCTACTCTCATTAATTGATAAATCAATGAGACAAAAAGAAAAAAAGGAAGGATCAAAAACTTCTGAATGACAGCATCTCAACTGGTACATACGGAATGCCGCATGCCAAAAATGCAGAATTCATTTCCAGGTCTGCTGGAACATGCACCAAGATAAAGTATACACTAGGCGATAAACAAATTTCTATAATTTCAAAAGACTGAAATTTTGTATGGTACATTCTGTACTCACAAATAAGGCTAAAAATTTATGATGGTAAGGTAACCAGAAAAGCCTTAAATATTTGAAAAGTAAAAAACCCACTTCTAAATAACCCATAAATCAAAGAAGAAATAACTAGGAAAGTTAGAAAATATTTTGAACAATAAAAATACAATATATCAAATTTTGTGGGGTAAGCTAAAGCAAAGCTTAAGGGAAATTTATAGCTTTAAATGCTTACATTACAAAGGAAAAAGGACTTTAAAATGATTTACATTTCCAATTTAAGAAACTGGAAAATTATGAGCAAATTAAACATAAATTAAGAACAAGGAATAATATAGATAAGAGCCAAAATCAATGAAATAGAATAGAGAAAAAAGTTTTCTTTTTTCAAAAATTAGTAAAATTGATAAACCCCAATTAAAATTAATTAAGAAAACATAAGAGAAAATATACATTACTCTAACAGAAATGGAAGAGGGGCTATCTGTACTGATCTTACAGATCTCAAAAAGTCAATACGGAAACACTATAAACAACTTTATGCTAATAAATTCAACAACCTAGATGAAATATACAAATTAATTTAAAAACACAATTTATGAAAACTGACATAGGGAATTCTGTTTCCAGAATGGTAATGTGAAGAGCTATGTGAGCCTAATCCCAAGAAAAATTGTGAAAAATTACTTTTTAAAAAATGTTTTGAAGTCTCTGAAAATGTTCGTTAAGAGCATACAGCAAATGAAGAAACATTTATTCAAGAAAATATACTAACAGTCAGGAAGAACAGTGAGTCCATGGCATGTGAACCCCGACTCCGCCCTCCTGGCTCCCTCCCAGATGAGGGTGATGGACACTCCATTTTCAGGGTTCCCTCCCTCTTCCCCCAGCTCCTAGTCAAGGCCAGTGGTATCTTGCTGGGAGGTGCAGGCTGTCAGCATGTCTCATCCACCCAAAAGACCAGAGGCTATTTACTGCACTGACCTCCCACCAAGGCCAAGTCCTAAGGCATGAGTGTCATTCAGAGAGAACCTGCCACTGTCCCTGATTCCAGCTCCAGGGACCTATAATTGCCAAAATAACTTTGAGAGAAATGGAACAAAGATGAAGGACTCAAAAACTGCCTGACTTCGAAACCCACCATGAAGCTGCAGGAATCTGTGTAGGACAGACACATGGGTTAATAAGTACAGAAACAGACCGGCGCTTACACAGTCTATTAATTCTTGCAAAGGCACCAAAGCTATTTGGTGGTGAAAGGAAAGTCTCTTCAATAAATGGTGCTGAAAAAATGGATATCAATACAGACGAATAGGAACTACAAACTCTACTTCACGCAATGAACAATAGTCAACTTGAGAAAAGCCTAAATATAAAAAATCAAGTTTTTAAAGAAGACGCATGAAGGTATCTTTGCAACCGAGAGTGGGAAAAGATTTCTTAAATAGGACACAGAAAGCCATAACCATAAAAAGTCATAAAAAAAGTGATAAATTAGATTTAATCAAAATTTAAAACTACAGCTCATCAAAAAACACCACTAAGAAAACGAATAGGCAAGCCACTGATGAGAGAAAATATTCACAAAACATTTATTTGACAAAAAGCTTGTAAATAAAGTATGAGGACGCTCCGCCAATTAATTAATCATAAATACATGGAGGAAAAAAGTAATGGGCACAGAACTTGAACAGACACCGCAACAAGGAAGATACGTGAAGAACCAATATGCAAATGAAAGTGTACACATCGTTAGTCATTTGGAAAATGCAAATTAAAACTACAGTGAGTGAGATACCACTGCACACCCACCAAAACAGCTAAAGCTAAGAAGACCACTAACACCAAATGCTGGCGACAATATGGAGTTCCTGGATTTTAGACATTGCCAGTGAGAATGGAAACTGACGAGAGCATCCTGTAAAAATACATGGCAGTTTCTTATAATGTTAAACATATACCTAAGTTTGTACCCGGCAAAGCCGCTCAGAGCTATTTAGACAAGATAAGTGGCAATACAGTCCACTAAAAAAACTGAACACAAATATTCACAGACACTTTACTGACAATGGAAAGAACTGGAAACAATCCAAATGTTTATCAAAAGGAGAACAATCTGTAGACTATTTGTGATAATGGAATACATTTCAATGATAAAAACAAATTATTAATATATACTCATAAAAACATGAAGACTTTCAAGACGTAATACTGAATAAAAGCTTCCAGATACAAAAAGAATACACTGTAAGATTCCATGTACATGAAGTTCAAAAACAAGGGAAAGTAAAGTTAAAAAAACTGTACAGTGGCTGTGTCGGGGGATAAAGACTGAATAAATGGACATATAGGGACTTTCTGGGGTTATGGAAATATTCTTCACTGTGCTATGAATATAAGTTACATAAGTGTCCATTTGTCAGAACTGAATGGCAATGATTTACGTGTTTCAATGTGAATTTTACCTTAAAATGTTAAAATAATAAAAAAATCATTATTGAACCACGGTGGGGAAACGGGCAGAGAAAAACAGGAAACGAGAATGGCAGAATGTTGTACCTGGAGCAGGAACAGTCATTAGATTTCTGTTTTCTTTTATATATGTCTGAACTTGTTCATAACGAATAGTTTAGAAAGACAGATAAAAGGCATTAGGCTTTAATTATAACCTTTAATCTAACCCTGACCTTTTTTTTTTTTCCCCCTAGAAATCAAATAGTGAGCCAAGTCTTTGAGGGCGAGGATATTGATTAATTAAATAGTATTCATTTCTAAAGATAGGGTTTCTCAGCTTGGACGCCACGGACATTTTGGACCCGGTAATTCTGTGTCGGGACGGCCCTATGCTCTGTAAGGCCTCTATGCAACTCCCCCATCTCCAACTTGTGGCAATCAAAAAATGTCTCTAGACATTGCTAAATGTCCCCTGAGGAGCAAAACTGCCCAGTTAAAAACTACGACAGCCCTAGAACATGCATTCCCACCCAGGTCAACATTGCCCCCAAGGTGATGAGAACTGACTCTTGGGGAGACGAGAAAATCTGAGATATTACTATCATCTGTGGCCCTCCAAACGGCCACAGGACACCAGCAGATATCCAGCACATCTGTGGCATTAACATTTCACGGTAGAGATGAGCAATTAGAGGAAAAAAGTCTAAAAGAGAAGAGAGGATGATAAAGAAAGACGGAGAAACCCCATCCTACAAAGAGGTCTGACGCTGCTGAAAGCAATCACGTACCCAAAATAAGCCTTTCCAGTGTCCAGGGGTGTCTCCACTTAAATGAGGAAGACATGGCAAAGTAAATGCAGCTGCTTCTCAGACCCTCTGAAATGGTCCTGGAAGCTTAAGACGCAGGATAATACAAATTTAGGGGAAAAGCTCTGAGGGGCCCTTGCCAAGTTTGATGGCATCCCTGACATGACAGTGAACCTGGAAGCTGTCATCTCTAAGTTACAAGAGAAACCACATAAGTCGAGCTGACCTCAGACAAATGACCAGCAGTTTGTCCTGGCTGAACCAATGACCTAAGCAGCTCATGCCATTTAATCTCATTTTTTTAAATGTACCATTTTAAAATATGTACACACACACACACACACTCATGAATACATAACTATGGTCAAGATAATAAACATATCTTTCTTTCCTTTTGTTTCCTTTGAAACTTTTTCTATGCTTCTATATTACCAAAGCAACCACTAATTAATTACCTTTTTAAAAAATTTCATTAAATTTATTGGGGTGACATTGGTTAATAAAATTATATAGGTTTCAAGTATACAACTGTACAATACGTCATCTGTACACTGCATTATGACGCAAGGTCAAGTCTTCTGTCATCATATATTTCACCCCTTTACCCCTTTCTACCTCCGCCCACTCCCCTCTCCCTCTGGAACCACCGTACTGTTGTCCGTGACCATGAGATTTTCTTTGTCTTGTTTGTTGCTTTCGATTTTATAACATTTTCAAAAGAAGAAGGAGGTGGCATTTTTTAAAGCTTCTCATCTACCAGCAACGTCCCTGGATAGCAATTTCATTTCATTAAATGATGCAAAACAAACGAAATCTTGCAATTTCCTCTGCTCTCCTGTTTCCTGTTTCATTATGCAAAAGCCTGCCTAACCACTCCGAGAACCAGCTGGTTTATAATATTGAATATTCATGCTTAATGAAGTTAAACCTGGCTGGTTAGCACAGAGGACGTCTTGTGATCATTTTTCAATCCATAGTTAGAACCCATTTAGACTCAATTAACAAACTTCCAGACACAGCCTGCAAAGACCCTTCAGTGTAGGTATTCCACTCTGAAGGACTCTGTCATCACAGTAACACCTGGGATGAACGAGAATCTTCTAACACATGGCACCTCTGCAACTAAGGTACTTCTGATTTTAAGATTATAAGGAAGGAAGGAACGACGATGTGACGACAGCTCCTTTTGTATGTCCATGTGGCCAGGCCCTGGTGCCCCGCCGTTTGGTCAACACTGGTCTAGATGTTGCTGCAAAGGTGTATTCCAGATGTGATAAGCATTTACAATCAGCTGACTTTAAGTAAAGGTGCTCACCCTCCATAATGCAGGTGGGCCTCTTCTAATCAGCTGAAGGCCTTAAGAGTAAAGACTAAGGTTTCCTAAATAAGGAATTCTACCTCAAACTGCAACACGGGAAGTCTGCTTGAGTTTCCAACCCACTGGCCTGCCTTGATTTCAGACTTAAGCCTGCTACATCAACTCTTACCCGAGTTTCCAGCTTCCCGGTCTGACCTACACATTTCAGATTTGCCAAACCCCACAGTCATGTGAGCTAATCCCTCAAAATAACTTCCTCCTCACCACTCTCTATATAGACACTTCATTGGTTCTGTTTCTCTGGAAGTGCCTCAACTGCACACCACAACGTATAAGGCTGGAAAGCAGATGGCAGACTGAAACTGACTCACAGAGCCAAGGACAGGTGAGTCTACCTGCTTGCAGAGTATCCTGCCCTGGAGAAGCTGCTCATTCACCAGGTAGGACCCTGTAAAGCTTGGAACAGAGGTACCAGGAACTGTAGGGGGCAGGGATGAGAGACATGGGCTGGAAACAGGGAAGTGAGTGAGATGTCCCTATAAAGAGTAGTTAAACTCGCCAGGTCCCCATCCCATCCTGGAAACCAGGAAACTGCCACCTACCTGAGTCTTGAAGAAGATAGAAGGTTTTCACCAGCTGAGGTCCGGGCTTGGGAGAAGCAGGCATGCAGAGAACAGGGCTGAACAATCAGCCTGAAAGCAGGGGGAAGGGCAAGTCCACACAGTGACCTGCAAGGACCTAGGCCCCTTCTGCTCAGCTGCCAGAATGCCGGGCTAGTGGACACTGGGCAAGAGCCTGAGGAGGTTCCTCCTGGCGAATGAGCCTCAAAGTCGAGGCCAGATGCTAATGCTCGGGGCCAATCAGTGAAAACACAGCTTGCTCCCCATCAGTGAAGCCCAACGAACGAGCTCCGCCCAGTTAGCTTTCCTGCTTCCACCTTAAATAAGAACAAACAGCCACAGATCGCCAGATACTTAAGGAAAGTTAGACACCAAAACATGCAAATTAACAGCAGGTGGGGAGCAGATGAAACCTGCAAACAGAGGAACTAGGTATTGTACCCATGAAAAAAAGAACAGGATTTTTTTTTTGAAAATAAAAGAGCTATTAGAAATTAAAAAGAAAAAATCATAATAAAATTCAATGGAAGGATTGGTAAATAAAATTTTAAAATCTTCTAGAGAGATGAACAAAAAAGAGAAAGGAAATAAAATTAAAAGATCGGATCAATCCAGGAGATTCAATATCTGCCTAATATAGGATCCAGAGAAAAGAAATAGATTATAAAGAGGAGATACATGAAGTTCCAGACTTAGGGACCCGAACACCACAGGGAAAGAATTCCAGAAAGGTACCTCGCACGAAACTTCAGACGTCCAGAGAGAAAGGATCCTGAGAGGTCCAGAGAGAAAGAGAAAAAGACAGCAAAGGCAAAGAACGGCATCAGGCTTCCGTAAGCCACAAGCACAGAATGACTTTCAACCTACGATTCTACAGCCGGCTAAAGAACAGAATGCAGACACTAAACATAAACATCTCACGACACGCAGCTTCTGTGAGCTCTCCTGGCGAACCACAGGAGAAAGCCTGTTTCCTCCTGGAGGCCGTCCCCTGACTGGAATTCTCGGTGCCCCAACCCCAGAGCACTGTGTTAAAGCATCTGATACCTGCCTTTTCCCGAAAGAGGACACGGGCCACAAATGATCATCCCGTGCCCTCGCCAAGTGCGAGCCCAGAACCTACAAAATAGTAAGGGCTCAGAAAGAGTCTGCTAAATCATCGTCACCAGATATGCCTTTTAAATCTTGTTTGTCATTTAAAAATATTTCCCACAAACTCTGATTATCCTATAAATGCCTCCCTTTTATACTGTAACACAGCAGTCCCCAACCTTTTTGGCACCAGGGACTGGTGCTCCTACGAGAATCTAACGCCTGATGATCTGAGGTGGAGCTGAGGCGGTGATGCTCTGGCTGGGGAGCGGCTGCACATACAGGTGAAGCTTCGCTCGCTTGCCCACCGCTCACCTCCTGCTGTGGCCGGGTTCCTAAGAGGCCAGAGACCAGTATGGTCTGTGGCCAGGGCGTTGGGAACCCTACTGTCCTGGACTTGTTTTAAAAATGAAACGTCTGTGTGCACAAGTCAAGTGCACTGGTTTTGTTTTAGTAATGCTTTTGTCTACTTTAGTTTCTTCAGTTTCTTACTGAGTTTTAGATTCATGGCAAATTTAAGAAGGCCCAGGAAGTGCCCCATACTTCCTGTCCTCACCCTTACCTAGCCCCCCACACGTCAGCATCCTCCAATATTTCTTACGACTAATGAACACACGCTGGTACTTTGTAACCACCCAAAGTCCACAGTTTACATTAGGGGTCACTCTTGGTGTTGTACATTCTACGGCAAGGGTCCCCAACTCTGGGCAGTGGGCCGGTCTCAGTGTGGCCTGTCAGGAATCAGGCCACAGCAGGAGGTGAGCGACAGGCAAGCGAGCGAAGCTTCATCTGTATCTGCAGCCACTCCCCAGCACCAGCATCACCACCTCAGCTCCACCTCAGATCATCGGGTATTAGATTCTCATAGGAGCACAGGTCCCTGGTGCCAGAAAGGTTGGGGACAGCTGTTCTGTGGGTTTGGACAAATGTATAATGACATGTATCCATCAATATAGAATCAGTATTTTCACTGCCCTAAAAATCCTCTGTGCTCCCTCTATTCATCCTTCCCCTCACCCCTGAAGTAATGCTTTCAATATTATTTGTTTGGAGCATGTTTTCAGTTTTGTAGGCCATGTCTATTTTGCAACTACTCAACTCTGCCATTATAAAGTGAAAGTCTCCACAGATAATACGTAAATGAATGGGCATCTCTCTGTTCCAATAAAACTTTATTCACAAAAACAGGCAGCAGCTGTCTGCCAACCTCTGGACAACAATATTGTTTTACTCGATTCCACCATTTTTACAGGGAAGAAATTTCTAAATAGCTTGACTGGCATTAATAATCTGTTTTTCCTATTTTTCTCTCTGAAATCTATCTTCTTCCTGGAAGGCGAATCAATAGGCAATAAAAGCTGAGGTTATATGATGAAAGACAATTTGCTTTTTTAGACCATCCCTGCTTTAAAGCTACGTTACCTTTCTCAGCTTTAAATCCCAAGCTTCCCAAAAAATTATCTAAAGAAAATCCCTCACTCTTTGAAACTACGGTCTCTGCTTGTCCAATCAAGGGTGGTTTGGGCCGCCTTGCAAAGCAAGACCCATCAGGTGGCTGCAACAGGGACACGCTGTTTGTGGACCATCTGCCATGTAAACATGACAGGGAGTGCAGTTCGACTGCTTAGGGTAGATTAAGATCTTTTGCTCTGCAAAGAAATCCATGTTTTTTCTTAAGTTCAAACAAAACCAACTGCTCTGCAGGGGGATATGTGGACATGACTGCCTTCCGGTCCCCAATTATCTGTAAAACAGAGCAAAAGCCAGCCCGCGTTTACCCAGCACGGGGAATTTGTCTTATGAGACCCCTTGGTCCAGAATGCTCGTGTCCACTCAAGAATAACCTATAAAAATTGATGTACTGAAGGGAGAAAGAGTGTGTCCAACGAAATGGAAGTCCGCCGAGGCCACCCCTCTGAGGTCCGCCACCCGCTCTGAGGAACAAAGAGTCACTCCACCACTAGGCTTCTTATTTGCTCAACAGGAATCCAGAAAACAGCACTGGTGGTTTTTCTAAGTGGATATGGCAGCTCCCTGCAAGGCAATCACTGACCTGTCATAAAAGAGGAAGAGCAGATGAAAATACCACTATCAAAGGCCAGAGGCTGGGTAGGATGCTGTGTCTGCCAAGTAGTAACAATTTATAACATTTTAAGTAGCATCTTAAGCAAAAGACAGAGTAACATCTCTGTCGAAAAAGCTTGTCTAGCATAGATGAGACATCAACCAGGCACTGACAAGGCAGCTAGCTTGGCAGGCAGCCCTGTCAGAAATAGCATCTGATACAGAGGGTGTACATCGAAACCTCTGTGGTCCAGCAGTCGTCTAGCTCGAGTTATTCACATGAAAGCTATTTCCTTCCCAAGTCGCAATGCAACAGTCAACCGTTCGAAAGCCAGGATTAAGGTTTTGCCATACAGTTTCACTTCTTACAACTTTAAATTTTCGAAGCCCCTTAAAGCTCAGTACCAAGTCTTCAGGAGAATAGAACATGTAGACCCTAAGTGACCCCACAAAGATAGAGATGGAGAGCAGGTGGGAGGCAAGCCCAGGTGAATCCCATCCCAGGTACCTCTAAACAATTTCAGCATCAGAAGCCCAGACGATAAGAAGACAGGACTCAATACAGCAGCCATTTCTCCAGCTGGCACCTACAACGCCCCCCAAACAGATAACTCATTTAAAATGTGACTTCGGAGAGGAAAAAAGAAGATGAAGCAATTCCAAGTTCATGGTCTGCCTTAAGTAACAGCAATATCCGAAACTCAGAAGAACCTGAACCTCATGCATGGCCTCCGCCTCTTGCCACAGTAACCTCGGAGGGCATTTTAAAGAACCACGCACAGAGTGACATGCTTTCTCTCACTCTCTCCGGTGACTCTAAAGCTAGACCCTTTCTACTAACTGGTTGGTGTTCAATCTAAATTAGTTCTCTCATAGTTCTAGAGGCCAGAAGTCCAAAATCAAGGTGTCGGCGGGACCACACTCCCTCTGAAGGTTCTTGCTGCTTCCTGGCCTCTTCTAGCTCCTGGTGACAGGTGTTTCTCGACTGGTAGCTGCATCACTTCAATCTCCGCCTCCAACTTCGTGCAGCGTTCTCCCCTTTGTCTCAAATATCCCTCTGCCTTTCTCTTATAAGGACACCTGCCATTGGATTTAGGGCCCACTCTAAATCTAGGATGATCTCATCTTGAGATCCTTAGCTGAGTTACATCTACAAAGACCCTTTTTCCAAGTGAGGTCACGTTCACAGGTTGTGTGGGCTAGGACCTGGACATATCTCTTGGGATGCCGCCATTCGACCTACTGAGTTCTCCAAGAAGCGAGAGGATGAAACGAGTTATTTATTTAAATGAACGTGGACTGTGAATACTTTTTTGAGTTTGATCAATAAACACTGATGGAATGGATGAAGACAGGAGCCAAGATACGCTGGAAACCTCGGCTCTGCCAATAAACAATAACCTGGATAACTACTGTTTACTTAAAGCGCTATGCTAAGTACTTTACATACAGCGAGTGGATTAAGTAAGACAATGCACCTAAATATTCTGGCATTGCAGACACTCCAGAAATGTCAGTGGTCGTCATCACTTATTCTAACCCTCTCCCCAGCCAATAAGGAAGGCGTCGTCATTCCCATTTTACACAGCAGGGGCTGAGGCACAGAGAAGGTAAGTCACAGAGGTAATACCTGGCAGAGGCGGGACTGGTCATACTTCAAAGACCATGTTCTTTCCACTACACCACACTGCACCTGATTTATATTATTTAGTCTTTGCCTTGAGGCTTGTGCCAGCTTAAATATCTATAATCGGATTATATACAGAGTGTATATGTGGGTGTGTATACGTATATATACATATGTACATGCGTGTATATACACACACGCGCGAATAGATATATATACACTATATATGTGAACACACACACACTATACCTCATTGAAGAAATCAACTAGAGTGAACACTGGGCTGAAAAGCAGAAGGTCCCAGGGGGCATGGGAAATTCCCCTGCATACAGTCCAGTCCCTGAACTGCACGGCCACAGGGTAAAGTGTCACGTGTCACACCCTGCTGAGCTCACCAAAGCAACACATCTAACATTCTGTACACCCCAGGGCCTCGTTCACAGGCTTATCACCTGCAGTCGAAGATCTTGTTTCTAAGCCAAACACCCTACAGGGAAGAAAAATGAACCATGCTCAACATCCACACCCCAACACTTTCCCCACCACCTAAACTCCCACAGAAAGTGGCCAGGAAACATGTCCCTGTCAGAGAACTTACAGGAGGAGTGGATGCTGGGGAAGCTTTTGCGGCCCTCGGACACCAGATCGGGGTCACCTGTGCAGTGCATTTCCGAGTTCATCACTCCATCTGGAAAGCAGCGGTAAAAGAAATCGGGGCGAGGTCTACAAAAGACACCATGGACATTTTCAATATAAAACGCTGCCATCACAAACGGACCCCGAGCTGACCCCCGCCACTCCCTGCTTCCCCCAGCTCCTCCTTCTGCCACCTCCACCGAGCTCCGCACGGAGCGTCCTAGACGTGGGGGGTCTGAGGAAAAGCTCAGACTTAGGGGTCAGAAAGATCTGACTGGCAACTCCAGTTCTGCCACTTACTAGTTTTTTGACCTCGGGAAGATCATGGAGCCTCCTCCAGCCTCAGTTTCCACATCCGTAAAAGGGGGAGGTCCTTACCTACCCAAGGTGAAGTCCTGAGGGTTAACTACTTACAGGAGGCACCTGAGCCCAGCGCTGGTCGAGTAAGAAGAGGTAGCTCCTGCCTCCACCCGCAGCCCTGACCTTCCGAAGCTGCTTCTAGGACCCAAGACTCCAGGCTGCTCAGGGCCCTTTATCTTGAATTTTAATGGCCAACTGCTGTTTCTCAGACAGCAGGCCTCAGTTAACCTCACTGAGAGGACCTAAAAGCCCTGCCCCATGATGCAGAGCACAAAGTCGCCCGGTGTCCTGAGAGAGAGCCCTCTCCAGGGGAGTGGGGTTGAGCCTCCTGTCACAGTCACAGCTAAGCCTTACTGAGTCCTTACTGGGTACCAGACCCAGTGCTGAGCACTGCACGCGTGTTCTGTCATAAGATTCTTATGACAACCCCAAGGCAGACCTTGGGACTTTCTTCATTTTACAGGTGCAGAAATGAAGGCTTAGAAAGATGACACTCCTGCCCAAGGTCACATACAACCAGTAAATGGCAGAGACCAGCTCTGAACCCCAGCACTTGGACTCCTGCACCTACATACTTCACCCTGTTTTCTTCCTCACTCAGGTGAGAGTTCTCCTACAGGTGTGAGATGGCCAACTGCCTCACATCAATCCAACTAATATCTACTGAACGCCCACTACGGGCAAGGCTTTGCTACTGCTGTGAACACAGGGCCCGCTTTCTGCATATACTGGTCACGCTTCACATGCACTGTCTCACTGGCCCTCCCAGCTCTGGGATGTAGGCCCAACAATAATCTATCGATATCTAAAACATATTAATAATTAATTTCAAAAAATCTATCAGAGCTGCTGGTGTTCACCTACTCGGCTAGGACTTCTCTAAGAGGGTTTATTTACCTACCGAAGCAAACCCTCACAGCAGAAAGGCCCGAGAATCAGCATTTTATTAGGGCCCCATGGTAACCCTAAACATGCAATGTTGGGGAAACGCTAGAGCATCAGGGCACAGACTGCCCGGTCTGGATCCATCTGCTGCCCCCGCAGTGCCCGGCCGGTGCCCTGCACCAAGTGGACGACCAGTAAATGCTGAGGTTCTGAGAGGGGACCCAACCTGTCCAAGGCCAACGGCTGCTCGGGGCCAAAGTCAGGTCTCGAATTCAGGTCTTTTGACTGCTGGACTCTACAGGGACTGACTTCCAGAGCAGTCAGGGGCAAAGGCAAGGTCAATGGAGAACAGAAATCATTTCCCAGGAGGGTAAGAGAAATGTGCCATCAGCCAACACTCCAATGCCAATCCATACTTCTTATCCCAAAGAGAGCAACAAATAAATAATCTTATTTCTTTTTTGGAGGCCAAAACTGACAAATGAGTGGGTGTCTGATGAGGCCCTGGAACAGCACCAGATGGACTGGAAAGGCCGGCAGTGGACCTTGGCCCGCAAGCAGGCATAGTCAGTGGGTCCTTCTTTACTATGGACCTCTTATTTTCTGAAATAGTGGGATCGTAATTCAAAGGAGAAGAGGGATCTATGCTGAGGACAGAAATCCCAGAAGGACAATTTAAGGGAAAACCAGAAGAACTCAAATCTGTCCCATCCAGTGTCTGTGGCCAAGGTTCCTACACAGACGACCTTGAGCATCTGAGTCACCACGTGCTTCTTTTCGGAACTTACCTTCCCACTATCAACTTAATAGTGTTTGTGCAGACTCCATTCAAAGCAAGAGCCAAGGACACAGCTACAAAACAAACCAAGAGACAGAAAAATAACCAGCTGGCTCTCAAATCAAAATTACCATCACTATCGTCATAATTCTATTTCATCTATGACCATAGAAATATGAACTAAAACTTTAAAAAACAGAGGGAATCGTGGGTGGCTAGAATAAAAATATAATTAGGGCAGGACTTTGGAAAGTAACTCATAAAGTTCCAATTCCCTATGACATAAAATTTATCTCTCCTCTTTGAAATTGTCAATATTGTAGAGAAATCCATCTATCATGTCCCAGATGATATGAACAGATTTAATACTATAGCATGTAGAATTTCTTTTACTGGTAGCAAGAAACATTAACTTTTTAAATTTCCTTTTGGCAACCTTCTCAGACATAATTGTCATCAGAGCCACTGCTAGGATCCTACTGCAGAGTAGGACATTCCCACATGGCGATTATGTCCTTGTTGACCCGTCTGCCGACAGCTGTCCATCTGTTCTCAAGCAGACCACGGTTTCTGAGAAGAGGAAGTCCCAGCACCTCGCTGGGCTTTGCGAAGGCTGGCGCAGGTGGTGCTTTTTGCCACTTAAAAACAGCAGGACCTCTTGGAATACATTATTTGAAAATCTACGGCGTGGGGACTTTTTCCAAGCATCTTGAGAGAACTGATGGATGAAGTACAGATCATGCAAAGGGTGCCAGTGACATGAGTCACAGCGATGTCTCTGTGAGGACCTTGCCTCTCTCTCCTGTGTTTATCAAGACTGCACAGAAGGCAAGTCCGTGTGACGGAAGGTCGAACGCCATGCCTACACGATAAAACCTGCTGACGCCCATCCCGTCGCTTTGTTGAATAATGAAGCACATGAGCTACCACTTCCCTTTGGCAAATACGAACTATTGAGTACTAGCTGAGATTTATGTAAGAAAAGAGCAGTGGAAGGCCATTTTCAGGAAGGAGCTGCCCAGAGCGATTCATGGTCATGGAAGGAGACAAATGTGTGTTCTATGAGCGGAAAGTGTCGTGGAGAGGCCGTGGGCCACCGAGAGGGTTAAAAACCCACCTGCTTTTAACAAGTCATGGGAAGCAGAGAGAATGGGAGGAACCGGTTCAAATAAACACCTCTGTCAAAGGGAAATTAATCACCGAAGCGTGAGATGGAGAACACTGCCGTCTCTCAGGCCACTGGGGTGGAGAGCAGAGCACGAGTTAGCAGCATGGCACTGCCACCTAAACACCAAGCACCTGGGGTATAAAACTGGGGACCAGAGTAGGGGACTCAGAGAAATCCTCTGATTACATCTGCACACACAGACCCTTCCTTCCTAAGATGCTGGCTTCCCTTCTCTCTCACGTGCTCGGAGCACTGTTGAAAGGTCTCCCTCAAAAAGAGGAGAAAAAAGTCCCTGGGCTCTCTTCACTGTTGTGTTCTCCCAAAGCCGTGACAGTGAACGGGCCGTGAGATCCCCCTGAAATGACCGGAGTCGCTCCTGTTAGGGCCGATCCAGCGGGCTCACTGCTGTGTTTTTCGGTGGGGCCAGACTCCTTTATATCCTGGTCCCAACATGGCCTTAGCACAGAAAGGTCTCGGCGAACAAGCAGCACTAGCTGATCTTCCAGTGCCTTTGGGGAACTTCACAGACCACTAAACTTCACAGACGCTGTACGGATCCCGAACTCCAAACACGTCCCCAGCCTCCGCACCGGCTGGGCTTACTGTAGCACAGAGCCGTTCTTTGAAACGCTTCCAGTAGCTGAGCTAGAAAATGTGTGGATGTGTTGGATCCACCAACAGCTGGCAATTTTACTCTCTGGTCCAAAAATCTGAAGGGGACAGAAAGGAGCGGGGATCCAGAGTGACGATATTTAGGGTGGAAGCCATCACAGTATTCTGGAAATACACTGAACTGATCGTTATTTTCATCTGAAGCCCCTTAGGAACCTCTCACTGATACCAGAGAGAGGGCTGGGCTGAGGTCAGATGCAGGAAAGGCTGGCCGAGCAGGGAATGAATGACCCTAACGAACCAGGAGTGCTTCTGGCTAACAGTAACCCACTGGGTTCACGAGGGCTGTGCTAACAGCATCTCACAGCACTGCAGGCTTGAGAGAAGTTAGAAAGACAAACCAGAAATTCAAAGCCATGTGTCAGATGAGTTGGCCTGTCGGTGGTCTGTACTGAGGTCGCTACTGCTCAATAAGCATCCCAGAGGCTTAGAGGGCTCCTGTTGTTACTTTTGTTGTTGCTGGGCATACAGCACCTTCCTTGCGTGACGGCGTTCCCCATTCTACAGACCTGGCTGTTCTGCTGCCTGAACCCCTGATGCTGCAAGAGCTGAGCTTCACTCCTCTCACAAAGGTGGCCGCTGGGGACATACAGATAAGGGACCCAGGTCTGCGGAAGATGCCCGAGTAAAGAAGGGACCTAAGCACCAAACCACCTTCACTGAGAAAGTCCTGAATCCCAGGTAACATTGGAAAAGCTACACCTAGTTTTCTGTCCTTAGTTTTTAAAGATCATTCCTCCACTCCCTATATTCAAGACTTCCTAAAACAAGTGATTTAAAAAGAAAAATGTGTACGACATAAAGCTCTTCATCCTTTCTACAGGGCAGGCTCTCATTTATTTAGACAAACAGAACAGACAGGAACGCTCCTTCTCTGCTAATGTACAGGAGGCAGGGTATGGGGTGCAACTGCGAGATGTCACTGAAGGAAGATTTTGCTGTGAATAAAAAAATGTCTAGAGAAAGTAACTGTGAGCTACTTACTGCCAGAACAACATCTTGACTCCAAAAGCCAGCAGTAAATTATAACCATAACCTTGAAAGACTGTTCTCTCTCACAGCCCCGTACCTTGGGGTTCCATGCCAAGGGAGAGACTAGAATAAAGAGTGAGGCAAAAAGACTTCCAGGTCCACTGAGAGGGCTCCCAACAGGACATTTTGGGAACCACAGTGGTATCTGTCCAGACGCTACCACGACTGCTCGAGCCATGTGTAGGAGGAACACCTATGCCCTTCTTGGAAAAACTGGTCTTTCCACCACCTCCGCTGAAGAGATTGAGACCACGTGACCAGCAAACCCTCAACCACAGATGAGCAGCCTGGGGCACATGCCCGACTTGAGGGAGGGCATCTTAGAGACTTTTGGGGTCAGGCTTCAGAAATGAGATGAGCTGCAGTCTCCACCTGGGAAGTCTGCACAACAGGATGCAGTGCAACTTGGACGTGGCTCTGGAGCTGACAGTCATGCCGGCCTGGGGCAGCCCAAGCCTCGCACAGAACAGAAGTACGGGGAGCAGACATGACATCTGGACAGGAGAATAAGGCAGGGGGTGCGGGGGGAAGAAGGCAGGCTCATGACAGAAAGGAGCGGTCATGAGCCAAGAGGGTGTCTCCACCACTGATGTCCCAGCTCCCTAACTCCAGTCCCAAGAGGCTCCTCTGTCCTTGCCCCGATTCTTGGATGTCTGTGAGATTGATTGTTTGTATAACTCTATAACTAAACCCCTAATTCGTCTGAGCTCATTTGAGAGGGATTCTGTTCTTTTCAACTAGACAGAACCTAACCAAAGCCGAGTTATATAAGAAATGTCCCTGTCCTGCTTCAGACAGAAAGCCTCTTAACTGCTCTGTGTACCCTAGATTTCCCCTCACCAAAAAAAGGAAGATGACATTTTGCTACATTTTCATTTTCTCAAAGCCCAATAATTTACAAACATACCCTTCAAAAGTGGGGAATTGCCCATTTCCAGATTTACTACCTAACTGAATGTTAAGTCTATATAACATACCAACAATGCAGTTTGTGTGAGGGTTTGGGTAACTTGTATGTGTGATATTAAAAAATAAACATAATTCAGTTTTCCTAATAATTGCAAAGCTGAAAAGCCAGCTACTAGGAAGTTTATTCTGATTGTTAAACAAGCCATGTAGTTTTGGCTTTCTCTTAATACTGTCATTTACTCAGCGTTTGATTAATACGCAGATCAGAAAAACGAATTTAATCCTAAAAATGTCAAGCATGTGTCACATGCAGATATGGCTCAGCTCGGGGAGGATTTGTAACAATGGTGTTATAATCAGTGGCAAAGATTATACAATAACACTCGCTTAACTGCCAAAATGTCCCCAAAGTGAAGATAAATTATGGAGCTTGTTTCCAATTTCTATTTTATTTTGCAGTAGCTTTTGCCCAGTTCTGCCCCTAGCCAGAAAGGTGATTGGTCCAGGAGTTGATTTCTCAATTGCCTGTGATGTGGGTCTATTAGCCACAAATGTGAGACTGGACGATCAATGAGTGGTGACAAAGCTTCAAGTTCCCTGTGCATCACCTACTGAGCAGCACAGACCTCTGAACGGAGACACGCGGTCACATTCAGCACCAAGGACAGCGACACAGGCGGCCTCGGAAGCTAATGGCACTTCCATCTGTACTCTGCCGCTTCTTAAGGCTTAAAGTTTCTCTCATCTTGTATCTCCCAAGTTTAATTTGACCAAGAGAAAAATCAATTGCGTGCAAATGAGACTTTTTTAAATCGAGTGATCAAATTCAGTTTAGCCCCATCCCCTAAAACAGGAACTGAGGATACTCTACCTAAGAAGGCTTCCTTAATTTCAGTCTTGTCTGTTCGCCGGATAATTTTCACCACACAAATAACAGCCAGGGGCGTGAGGAAAGAAATTGCCTGGAAGAAATAACAAATAATTCCTTATGAGGACAGCAGCTTGCCATCAGAGGGCTGATTGATAATTAGTTCCAGTTAGCTTTATTTAGACTCACTAGTTGAATGATCTTACTGAACTCCTGACCTCAAAAAAAAGGCGAAGGATTTACATCGATACTTAGAGACTCCGCAGACTTAAAAAACTGGAGGTGTGATTGTGGGTTATAACTGATTTGTAATTGCTGGGAGCTGCGCTTAAAATGGTGGCTTTTAAAACGAAAAAGAAGTCTATAATTATGATGACTCATCTTTGCCAGTAAGCTCCCTCACGTCCCTCTCTGCAGGAAGGTGTAAAAACCCTTAGCCTCCCATCCCCAGCTCTCCAGCAGCACGGGAGTATGTGGGACTCGCTTAGAGTCAATCAATTCATTCCCTCTTGGTGTTCTTTTGTTGAATATTCATTTCCTCGGCAAAGCAGAGGTCAGTCCTTTTTCATGAAGTCTCTCTTCTCGCTGTTCTCCATCCCCTTTCCTCCCCCGACCCAAAGCATACGGAAATGCATTAGGCGTTTAATGAACCAAGCTGGCAGGATTCAGATGCAAGCAACGGTCATTACAGAACCTGCTAGGAGGCAGGACCTATGCTTAGGTACCATCAGGTAGTAGAGTCTCTTAAATCCTCACAATGGCTCTGTGACTCTTTATCAGGCTTGGGGACTCAAGGATGTGCCCAAGGACACACAGCTGGTGAGTACCAAGGCCAGTCTTCGGAAACCAGGTTTTCTGTATCCCACATCTGATTTCTATTCAGCATCTCTAATTAGTAGGTTGTTTGCAACACTCCAACAACCAAGAAAAAGATATTTACGCTACTAACTTATGATTATAACATCTCAGGATAACAATATCAGAAGGGCCTGAAATATCCCACAAATCCACAGTTGGCCTCACAGTTGGTGGGAGGGGTGGAGTTGTGATTAAGTACTGATCAATACTGTTCACACTTTTGGAAACCTCCACCTGTGCTCTGACACGATGTCACTTTTTGGGGAGGGGCTTCTTAGTAAGACTAAAGCACAGTGAGAAGATACTTTTCCAAGGACAAAATTCATTCAAATGAACATGGTCCTTCAAAATAACTGAAGGTGTTCTACATACTTACAACCAGACTGCCAGAGCTCAGAACATCTTGGGGACCCCTTTTTGGGAGCTGTGTTCAGAGACAGTTCATGAGGCATGAGAATCCATCTGTTCACTCATGGGTTTCTTTCCGACAACAAATGGTAGTAACGAGCTTGATGAGAACGTCTTATCAGCCATGGACCTGAATGCCTTGGCTGTTTAAACATCAACTAAGCAGGTCATGTCCCATGGAGGGTTATGCAGAGGGATGTGGCACAGGGAAGCTGTATGACAGTCAGAACTGAAGCAGGCAAGCAGAGACTGTGCCCAGGGATGACCCAAAAGGCGACACTCACTCACGAGTTAAGAGTTCCAGTAAGCCTGTGAAAGTCTCCACAAGTGGCCACGGCTCTCACGCCTGAATGACTGCAGGACTGTGACAATGCCGATTCCCTCGAACAGGCTTACTAGACAGATCTCAAAATCTACGTTTGTAACAAGCATCTCTAATGATACTGATGCTGGTGGCCGAGAAGCCCTGTGTCAGAGTTCTGCCTCAGCATTCAGGATTTAAAGAGAGATGACTGAAGACCCTGCTTACTGAAGTTCATGGTTACTATTGAAGTCAGAGAAGCCCTGCTTCCTCTTACTTCAGACACCAAAACTGGGTGATTGCCCCCAAACAGGAGAAAGCAACTCACCGAAAGCTGACAGCCCCGCAACGACTCCACCGACAGTCAAATCTTAAATATGAGAAACAGAGAACTGAAGAAAACCTTACCAGACAATCCAAGATGACATACTCTGTGGTTAGACTGAAATAAAACCCCAGAGGAAGTACCAGTTGGCAAGACATTCCCACAGAGTCTCCAGAGGCTGAGCAGGAGTGGACCAACTAAACAGGAGATGGGGGCATCACCCAGGAGACTCACTGCTCAAAGCCCCAGAGTAGGAGCCGCAGAAGGCATCAGGGCTGCCCAGTGGCTCCAGGCCCATAGCTTGATGGCCAAGGGGGTCTCTCTTAGCACTGCTCCCTGCTTCGGTTCTCCTGCACCTAACTGGATCCCCCCCGCACCCGCCCGACCAGACCACACTTAATTTAACTGCTTCTTAGGCCGATGCTAAGCTTCCAGGACAAACTAGGCTCCCCACCTGATGAGCTTCACAGAGAGGGAATGCATCCACCAGTCAGAGTCACAGCACCCACCCAAGTGGCTGCAAAGAAATGTCTGCATGGGACATCCTTACGGAAGAAACAAGGGCTCCGGTCTTGTTTCTTCTTCCTGGAAACACAGCTGTCATGTCCTAACAGCAGTGCTGACAGAGACATATTCACATTCATCATCTGCTCCTCTTGTTACAAATACCTTTCAGCTTCAAGTTGGAATTAAGAGATGAACTCCAGAAGCCAACACATTAGGAAAACCATTTCCTTCTGGGGCAAAAGAGGAATGAAGAGAGAATAAAAGCCCCATTTGCACTCTGCAAATCAGACTGAATCAGATCTCCGCGTACTCCACTCCCACGGTTCCGACCAAGCCCTTCATTAGCCCTGCTCTGCTGCCGGAGCCGTGAAGATGATGACGGACACAGAGACATGGAGGTGAGCGGTGGTTCCATCTCCAAACCAGGGTGGAGATGAAGGACCCAAATGCACAAGTATTGTTTTCACTTAGCTTAATGTTTCCATGGCTTACGAATAAAAGTTTGAAAATTGTGGGTATGAGCCCAGTGTAGACAGACAGTGAACAGCTAGTGCTTATTGAATGGGACCCGAGAGAGACCAGAACAGGGAATTCCAACTGCTGCAGGATGCAGGGAATATGCTGATTCCTCTCAGCTTGAGTTTTCCCCGCTAGTTATGAGTACCAGGCCGCTACATGTACACACATGCCTCAGATGACGAAGGCTAACATGTTCTCAGAACTTATGGAGAACCATGGTCTGCTCTAGCCCTTCATGCAAATTACCTCCTTCAGTCCTCACAGCGACCCTGAGAAGGAGACACCTTACTTAATGAACAGGCAACTAAGGCACAGAGAGGTTAAGCAACCTGCCGGAGGTCACAGAGCTAATAAGTGCTAAACCGGGGATTTGTGCCGAGACTAAATCAAGCTCTTAGCTGCTTTTAACCAGTGTGATAGCAGTTCTCGCTGTAGAAAGGAGCGTGGTAATGCCTTTTCTCTGGTATGGAGGAGGAAGTAAGGGGGCTCATTTCCAGGGACATGGATAGGTCACAGAAATGTGAGTGGCAGCAGTCATGGATTAAGCACCTACGATGTGGCAGGGGCTTTCCTGGCATTTATTTAATCCTCTCACCACTCTGTAGACAGTATCCAGTGGAAACATTTTCCTCCTGCTACAGAGAACAAGACTAGAGTTTGGAGAGAGAAGTGAACGCAGAGGGCACGCAGCTCGTGGGACCCGGACGCCCCCAGCTGGGGCTGCCGTGCTACCTGGATGGCAGTCCTGAGCCCAACACCCCCGGGCAACTGCTAACGAATGAGCCAAATCAGTAAAGGGGGTCCCAGGATCCTGTGACCAGGCATATGGGAAGAGAGTGCTCTAAGCGCCAGCCCACCTGTGCCCTTAGGTCTGAGCAGGGGCACCTCTGAGTGCAGGTAGGAGGTTGGGGACAGGAAGAGCCTAATCCACTCAGGGCCCCCGCCCACGCCCTACATAACCCACGTCCCCAACAAGGGCCCCGCTTTGTGCATCCAACAATGAAACCAGCACAGGAAGTGTCGTCAGTCCCCGGCCGTCGCTAAACCCAGAAAGTGGGTCGCCCCCACGCGCAGACGCACGGCACCGTGCTGCCAGGAGGCTTCTGGGAATCGACAAAGCACAGAGTGGCATGTCTGAAGGGGCAGAGGCACGAGTATGCCAAAACTCTTAATAGCCCCGGGGTCGAAGCAGAGCACCCCTACATTAGGATGTTGGGCAGAGAAGAGCTTGTCCCTGGGATTTATTCACATCAGACAAAACAGGGGGCCCCAACTGCCTTAATTTCCAGAACTGATGGAAAGGTACGCTGCAAAGTACTTAGAAAGGCCGCTCAGGACAGGCAGACACTTGAGATGGGCCCTGCTGTGGGTAAACAATTACAGCCCTTCACAGAGCAAGAGCTGTCTCAGACTTCTCAAGAGGCTAAAAATTAAACTGTCTATCGCAAGCCAGCTTTGTCTCTTTCCCTCACCTCCTTCACCAAAACTGACTTTATTTTTGTCTTCCTTAGAAGCATCCTCTTCCAGAATAGAAAACCCTGTAATCAGATCAACACAACACAAGTAGTAGTCTACGAAAATAAATCTTCTGGACGTATCGTGGCCCGAGCAAAGAGACCAGGGCAAAGGACAGGTCTTAGGTGGATTTTTTTAAAACCGAGGCAAGAAATTGGGGAACCTATCACTTCTTAATTCCTTACTTGAGTCTCGCCTGTTCTAGGGCTTTCCGGTGATGCTGAAACATCTGACTTGCGTTCACGACTGTGACCGCCACTAAACTAGAAACCATCTGATTCAGCTTCGCGCTTCTACTGCCCGGCGCTGTGCTTGGCTCCAGGCAGGTGCTTCGTAACTGTCTGTTGAATTACGGAATAATTATCTTACCTGAAGCCGACCACAGTCTGCTTCCTTTCCTGCCTTCCTCTGACCCCTTCACTGGGTCGGCGTGGCCCTTTCTCTCCCATGCCTGTGCCTTTACACACCTGCTCCTCTGTAGTGTGACAGGCTACTTACCCACTGTCCACGTCAGCCCAGCCCCCATGAGGCATCGTAGCTGAATGGCTCTGGGAGGCTCTACACTCTGGCAGCAGGTGTGTTCAGGTCCTGGTCCAGCCACTTCCGGTTGTATAACCTTGGACGAGTTGCTAAATCTCACAACAGGTTCATTTTCCCCACTGAATTTTGGGATAACAAAAGTGCCGACCTCAAGGAACTCTGAGAAGGATTATCTGAGATGCAGTTGTAAAGTGATGAGCACAGTTCCTACACTCAAGAGTGATGACTGTTTTTGTCATCATGACCATGATGATGGTGATGACGGTGACAACAAATCTCCTTAAAAAGTTCACCTTAGCCTCTCCTCTGACTCTCTCCAGATTCGATTTTGCTTTAAAGTACCATCTCCCCTGGGATCCTGCAGGGTCCCTGAGGGCAAACCCCAAGTCTGATTGGACTTCCTGACACCTGTAGCTTTCCTTACCCACAGCAGTCTCCCAAAAGTGTTCCCTGAGTGTACTAAGATGCGTCTACAGACAACAAAGTGTGTACCAGAAAGCAACACCCAATATTGACTGTGTCCTCCTACACCAAAAGGTAAGTTTTCAAAGATGTTTTGATAAACCCCATATGCTCAGGAAGGCACCAGGACCTCTTTTGAATTAGGGAGCAGCCTTCCATAAAGGCAGCTGATGACTTGGGAACATCCAGGTCAGACTCAGTGCATGTGAAAAGCATCCTCAGCCCTCTCTCTGGTCAACAGGAAGCCAGCATCACCATGGGAACCAAGAGCTGGGAATCGCACAGTCCAACCACACCTGGCTTCCCTGTGGATGGGCATAGTCACCTCAGCCGACTGTGCCCAAGACAGAAAACATGACTTAGGGACTTCCTGGTGACGTTATTACTGTGTACTCTGCACTTAACTTAATCCCCTAAGCATTTTCTGATCCCATTTTTGTGACATTTGACTGAGGGGCTCCTCTAAAACACACACACACACACACACACACTCCAGAGGCATTCATTTCCCCAAAACAAAACATCAGGGTTAATAGCAGCTGCCTTTAAAAAAAAAACATTTTGGTTAGAAAATTAGAAAGTTTGCCTTTAGATTAAAATATTCCAACCAAAAGTATAAGAGACCCCAGGATTGTTTTATCATTCATTATTGATTCAAATGATAAAATTTGAGCTTTCTAAGGAACCCAAGCTCTTTTTAAAAAAACAGTAAAAATATATGTCCTAGTACACTCCTCTATAAACACTTGAAGGTCTTAAAGGATCCAAAGCAAACAAATGATACCTTATATTAACCTCTTAATAAAACCCGGGAAAACAAATCTAATTTATGTGGTGACAAGGTATTTTTATCTTTGTATTACAGGTGTTGGAAGTGTATCTACTGCCGTCCTTATGTTATTACGGAATCCCATCAAATCTTGTGACCAAATGAATGAAATTCATCAACTACTACTAAGGAAACAAAAGGTTGAATTTATTTCATTAGGAGATTAGCGGATGTGAATCAGTATTCGTGGCTGAATACCCTTCGATTCTCTGAGACCCACGGCACTGAATAACCCCTTCACTGCCTCTCCCCACCACTGCCAACAAGCCAACGTGCTCCCTCCACGTGTGTCTGCTCCCAGAATATCTGTGGCATTTATATGCAGACTTCAAAACAATCCATTGTTCACATAAATCTAGGACACAGCCACAAATTTCTCACATTATCCCATATGAACATTTATCTCCAAATTATGTTTTATAGCACATGAAATGTGAAATATTTGACAAATGAGGGTGTGATAGAAAGCAGCACGTGTGCATGCACACGCGCATGCACACACACACACACACACACCTCCCTGTTAAAGCCGTGGAGTAAACTAGTTAGACACACTAGTTCTTTTACTTCTAGGATTTATAGAAGATCCAAGTTAGAGCCAAAATGGAAAAAGTCCCATTTTAATATTTAAGTGTTAGATAACGTTCTACTCATAACCACCCTAATTTTTCAGTTCCCCTGAGATTGACAAAAATCAACTTTATTTTCAAGCAGAAAGCAATTATTAAAAAGCAATTAAAATAATATTTTAACACCCCTGCAGTGTTCTGGGCATTTGGGGTTTGCACACACAAAGGCCAATTGTCACTAATTAACAAGAGTTCCTCCATAAAATCAGAGGGCTTTTTTTTTCCCCAAAAAAATGCAAAAATATTTCTCGTGCGCTCTGGAACAGTCACTTTCGTTCCAGAGGCAGGAGCCGTAACTGCTGTCCACAGGGATAACCTTCCAGCTCTGGGGTTGCCCATCGGAAGTTACCTTATTGCTCAGGAATCGGGACATATTTCCTCTGCTGCAGAAAGGGCTGATGGCAGCTCCCTAGGAGTCATTAACATCAGCAAGGAGTCCGGAACACCCTGCTCCCACCTACAGAGCAGCCACAGGACTGAGAGCTGGCTCAGAGCTGGCTGCGTGGACGTGACTCCTGGCTCTGCCGCTCACTAGCTGTGTGGCTTGGGGCAAGTCCCCTCATCTCTCTGGAAAGCAGATCAGCATCTGCAAAATGTGGACGAGAATGACACTTTCCTCACTGGGATATTGAGTGGAACCAAAGGAGAACATCTTTCTTAAGCCGTTCGCAAAGTGCCTGGCCCGGGGGAAGTACAGTCTTGGAGACTAGAACTGCCACGGGCAAGGTGAAGAAGTAAAAAATAACTCAATATATCTGCCAGCCACACAGGTGCTTGCCCATTTATTCCAGAAGCCAAGAGACACAGGACACTATCCAGGGGTTGAGTCACACAGGTCTTCTCATCGGTGGTCAACAGCTGACCACCTAAAACCAGAAAAGGGATTAACAGAGCTATCCATGGTCTCTGAGTTTGGCAAAATCAAGGCTTATCGTCAGAGAGTCTAGAACAGGAAAATCTGTTCACCAGTTTCTACTCTTATTTTACTGTAAGTATCTGGAAACCACTCAGCATAGCTCAGGTAAGCAAGTCTCTTCTCTTTCCAAAGTCTCAGGCGATGCCTACCTCCCGCAGGACCAAGTGGCACCACCATGGTTAGGAACCGAATTTTAACCCGAGCTGCTCATCACCTCATTCTTTCAGGCTGCTCACCACCTTCAGCAGGGGTTAGAAAAGCAGAAACGAAAACGCGTTTGCTTCACACACGGAAGGCTGGTCAAATCAGCCACGGAGTCGTGGTACTTACAAACATGAGGCGGGTAGGTATGTTGTCTGATTGCACCAAAGGATTTTTATAGAGCCAGATCTCTTCCGGCTGGATGACTCTCTGGAACGGATCCAAAAACTCTGTAAAACTGAAACGAAACACAGAAAGATGCATGAGGGCTGAGCACTCAGCCGTTGGCCTTAGTTCCTGAGAAAGTGACACACACACACACACATGCGCGTGCGTGGGTCGAGCATCCAGCCCCCCTGGGGAAGAAGAGGAGATGACAGCCTGTCCGCGCTGATGCTCCTCAGCCAGGCCCGACGGGAGACGGATCGAAAGAATTACTGAGACTTCGGAGAATCTTCTGTCACCACCCGCCAGCAAGGACCCGTTTTGGGTATGCGAGAATAGCTGTGAGGGTAACAAAGACCCTGGGAACTTGGAGTGCAGAGTGAACTGCAAGCTGAAGCGCAGAGTGGTGGCTCAGGCTAGAGCGCAGCGTCCGGGGACGAAAGGAACTAGACCTGGAGCAAAGTCCTGGTGGAGTCCTTCCATCCACGTCACCCGGAGGGCGCCCTGCCCCCCTCACCACCGGGAAGGGGCAGAGTGAGAAAGACAAGCCTCCGAGAGATGGCGGAAGGTTAGGACGGGAGAAAAAGGCAGAGGAGAGGAGGGGAAGGGGGGATGAGGAACATTCTAGGGCTGCTGCCAAGAAACCGGACGGCCTTAAGCACCCACCTTATTTCTTCCCCCTCCCATCCCCTGCCACGTCCCCAGAATCCATGACACCCAGGCACATGAAAAGCAGTCACCAATGACAGGTGTGGTGGACAGAGGCGTGTGGTTTGCCTTGTCAGCTCTCGGCCACCAGGCCCCCTCCCAGCTCTCCAGTCCAATTCTCTCTGTGGTGAACTCAGTTCAGAATGAGTGTCCCAGGAGAACCAGGCAGAAGCCAAATGTCTTTTCTGACCTAGCCTTGGAAGTCCTGTGGTGTCACTTGGATAAGGTCAGCTCAGATTCAAGAGGGCGAAACTGACTCCACCTCTTCGCAGGGATGTGGCAAAGTGCCATCACGGAAAAGCAGGCAGGACGGGAGAGATGGTTGCAGTCATCTTCAAAATGCAATCTGCCGCCCATAGGCTGCCATGCCTGCAACAGTCCCATAGCCCCCACCTTCAGAGACCCCAGAACCTTAGTTCCCATTTCTTCCCCACGGTCCCGGCCAGGGGCCCAGGAACTGGCCCACTGTAGACCGTCCATCCTCACTTTACTGGTCCCCTGAGTGCTACTCTCCTCGCGGTAATGTTTTAAAGCCTCGTGCGCCCAGCCTGTCACACGATTCCTCACCCCACCCTGAGCAGCTGCAGCCAGAACACATACATCCATCAAGCAAATTATGTCCTCTGGGAGCATCAGGACCAGGAAGGATAGAAGTCCCTTCTCCAGCCACACTGCAGCCACCGGCATCTGACTCTGAGAATCCAGACAGCTACACAGAAGACCTGGGTCTCAAGGAACAAATGGGATTAGAGGTGGGCGGGTGGTGGAATGGAAAGCTCTGGAGACGAGAAAGGGTGTTGCCAAGACAGAGCGCGCCAGGCCAGCACACAGCCCTCTACCGGCTCTTTGTGTGCGGGTTGGAGACCCTGCTGTGGCCTCCTGTTCACCAGGGCTCCCTGTGCGTGTGTGAGATCAGCGTGACCCAAAGGATAATGTGCCCAGGAACCCCCCGGTGGTCTCGTGCCTGCAGACACAGCAGGGCTGGGCAGGGACCTGCGGGCTGGCATCCCCAGCAAGCTTTCTGGTGATGCCAGTGCCGCTGACCTGCTGTGCAAACCTCAAGCTGCAAGATGCCAAGTCACCAGCAGCACCTGGACGGGAGTTTGTTAAAGATGCAGCATGTCGGATCAGCCCAGACTTAATGAATCAGTATCTTCACGTCTGACACGATCCCCAGGGGACGTGCGTGCGCACTCCAGATGGAGACACCAAGCTTCGGGAAAGCCAGTGCTCTCCAGTCTTGGACGTTTAAAAACCAAGTTGTCCCATTTTGCCTGATGGTGTCCCCACCTGCCACCTGCGCTGTTTTGTTCGACTTTGTAAACTTGAGTCCTTTTATTCTAGAAGAAACGTCACGTCACTGCCAAATTATAAAATCGGCATTTCTTCCATAAACAGCTGGTAAGTGTCAAAATAGATATAATGAAAACGAAAGAGCGCTATTAAATTCTACCTCGTCGCTGCTGCGTCTTCGCAGAGGCCTGACAAAGGCCACGCAAGACGGGAGGCTGGAGGGTGCCGTGGGAGGGGGCCGCGTGCCCTCTTCACGACTGCGGCGTTAGGGGGCTCACGTCCACGTATAATCTAAACTCCCCCTGTGAAGTCCCTAAAATCATCTCCACCACCCCTAGTGTCAGGGGAAGAGACAGAAAACAAGATGAAAAAGAAAATGACAACTCAAAAGCAGAGCAATCTGGGGCCGTTCGGTGCGGAAGAAAATAGCCCCACCAGCCTTAATAACTTCGTAACGAGCGTCAGCACGTCCCAGGCCAGTCTGACTGGTGTCCTTGAGTTTTCAAGACAAGGCTGAGGGAGGGGAGTGCAGGGACTCGGTGACCACTGCGAGGTGTGTAAAACCATTTAGTTTGCTTTTATCTCCCCTAAATACAATGCAGGTAAAGACACCTTTAGGCCCGAAGATGGAGTGACAGGTTTATCAACACGCGCTCTTTGTTCCCTGGGGGTGAGAGCCAAACCTGGCCTCGTCGTGAGTGGCTTTTCCCCATCGCTGCAGAGACTCGCGAGGAAAAGGAGGACCGGTGTGACTCGGGGCTCTGGGTCCCCCAATTATGTAGATTTTCCATTTCGTATCACGGTTTTCCATTTTGTATCACGATATGCTTAAGTGTGGTGTAGACTCCTAAGATGTCATCGGGCTTGATGACCAAAACTACACAGAAAAGGACGACTTCGGGGTAAGGAGGAGGCAGGGGACCCTAACAGGTCAGCCACCTGACACTACACACAAAAAGTAACACAAAATGGTTCAAACGCCTGAACATAAGGCCCGAAACCATGAAGTACACAGAAAATAACACAGGTGCAAAGTTTCTGGACGTCGGTCTTAGCAATGTTTCGTGATCTGACTCCGATGGTAAGGGAAACAAAAACACAAATAAATGCTTACATACACCAGACTAAAAAGCTTCTGCACAGCACAGGGAACCATCAACGAAACGAAAAGGCAACCTACCAAATGGAAAAAAAAGATATTTGTAAATAGTATTTCTAATCAGGGTTAATATCAAAAAATACATAAAGAACTTACACACTTAACAACAACAACAACAACAAAAACAGAAAGATAAACAAGTAGGCAGAGGATCTAAATAGACATTTTTCCAGGGAAGAGATACCGACGGCCAACAGGCACATGCAAAGGTGTTCCACAGCACTCACTAGTGGGGAAATGCAAATCAAAACCGCGATGAGATGTCGCCTCACACCTGTTAAGAATGGCATTATCGAAAAGAAATAACAAGCGCTGGAGAGGATGTGGAGAAAGGGGGCTGTGGGTGGCTTCGTAAATTGGTGCAGCCACTGTGGAAAATAGTACAGAATTAAGAATAGAACGACCAGATGATCCAGGAATTCCCCTCCTGGGCATTTCTCCAAAGAAAATGAAAATACTAATTGGCAAAGATATATAGGAACATAGGAACAGAACCCCTATGTTCACTGCAGTATTATTTACAATAGCCAAGATATAGAAACAACTTAAGTGTCAATCAACGGAAGAATGGATAAAGAAGACGTGAGATAAGACAGACAGACAGACGGACAGACAATGGAATACTACTCAGCCACAAAAAAGATAAAACATTGCTATTTGTGAAACATGGATGGACCTTAAAGATTATACTAAGTGAAATAAGTCAAAGAAAAAAAGCTATTCAATGAGACTGCACAGGTATGAAAGCAGTGTTTTCTCCATTGTTATCAATAAAATCTGATTCAGCAGCGAGTGCTAGTCTAGCCTCAAAACAACTGACTTCTTTCTCCATGATAAGCATTACTGCCTGTTACCTATTGTCAGCGACATCACTGCACTTACCAGGGACTCAGAACGAAAAATAAAATGTCTAAACTATATAGGTCAAAATGTTCTGATGTGAAAAGCATGAGCTACTACTAAAGTAAACATATAATTTTCTTTTCATGAAAAATATAATGGTCCAAATCAGGTGCCATGCAGTTGGATTTTGATCCAAGATACGCTTCTTCAATTTCTCTGCTGTTTGAATCAATTATCTTCATCTAACCATGTCTTAATTTCTTCTTGGTAAAGCAGGGACAGTGTTACTCGTTTTCTCCTTGGTTTTCTGATGATACAGTTTGAAGAACTTGGAAAATATACACTATGAAAATTCAAAGGCATTATTCTAATTTTATGCTGAGCAAGTCTCTCTTTAATCCATACACAGGTCATGCACCGTATAGATGTTTAAACGCTCCTCAGACCAGGTGCTCATCCACACCTACCACTCTCTCCCTCTCTCTCTTCTCTCCCTCTTCCTCTCTCCCTCCTTCTCTCCCTCCTTCTCTCTCTCCTTCTCTCTCTCCTTCTCTCTCCTCTCTC